>NC_071397.1:9629181-9863205 GCF_022682495.2 Desmodus rotundus | reverse complement strand
TGAGCCCCCGCCCCATTGGTCCACCGTTCCACCACCTCCGCTCCCCATTGGCCCACAGAGGGCGCTTATTTGCATAGACATCCCGAACTCGCTGCAGTCATCCGGCGTCAGACTGCGACTTGGAAAGAGGAGGAGTCGACGCCCCTTAAAGGAACGGGAGAGGAGGTACGACTCCACCCCCCTGACCAGAGAATGGTAGAAAGAATTGGGAGGGACCTGCGGAGAGGAAGCCGAGGAGGGGACTGGAGCGCAGTCTTGCGGAGGACGGGGAGCAATACTGGGAGCTCGGCACTGGAAGGGCTGGAAGCAAGCACTGGGGTAGTTCCTGAGTGCATTGTGCGGGTTGCGGTAAATGATGTAATACAGCCCAAATTCCACGGGAGTGCAGGAATTGGAGCATTTACCCATGCTTTTCTGAGGGAGGCAAAGTTACTGGACGAATAGCGGTGGCTTGGTCCCTGGTGTCCAGACTCGTCGCCCCCTCGCCACTGGGCTCCAACCCTTACTCCTCCCCCCTCCCCCACTTCCTCTCTCTCTCTCTCTTTTCAAGGCGACGACACTTTCCCATCAGGTCGGTTCTCCGGTCCTCATTCATCATCTTCAATACTGGGGAGGGGGCGGGGGTTAACAGACGTACATCTGGAAAAGACCGGGCAGACAGTCGGCCTTCCAGTCCCAGATGGGGGCAGGGAGTAGAGATCGAGATCAGTGAAGACTTCCAGCTGCGGGTTGGGCTAGGGGAGAGGGAGGTTCCAGGGATAAAGCCCACCGCCCTCAGCCAGTGCAGAGGCCTGGGAAAAAGTGTAGCCGGGCAGAAAGTTTAAGCAAGCAAGCAAGCCCATACACATACCCTTCTCTGGAAAGCTCATAGGAAAAGAAAAAGAACTAGGGTGCTGCCAAAGCCAGGTTCAAGGTCTGGGTCTTAGCTCCAAGGCATTGAAAATAGCTTAAGCTTTGTTGTTACATAAATTATTCAAATCAGGAATCTTTCTCTTCCTAACCCTGTGCCAGAAACAAGTGTCTGGCCTCTCAAACCTTCATACTCCTTATTATTGGCACCCATCCCATGAGATTCTTAATGCAGATTAAATGAGATAAAGACTAAATCACAGAGTAGGTTAAGTGGTCAGTGAATAGTTAATAGGACCTACGTGGGGCCATCGCTGCCTCCCTGGGATAAACATCCTTTTGTATTCAACAGGATGGGAGAGCATGATTATTCCTACCTTAAAAGTTGCTGTGAAGATTAAGTGGTAGTGAAATGGATTTAGTGTACTGCAGCTAGAATTGAAAATGAATGGGTATCACAAACAGCAAGGGTAAAATATTGTTGCCTAAAATTTTTGTTTGCACTATGTTTAGGTTGAACCATATGTAATTGCCTTTTGATAAGGCAAGAAGGTGGGACAGTGTGGATTTCGTATGGCTCAATGTGTGCCTACTAGATGACAGTGTCACCTGTGTATCTTACTGGGAGTTTCAGTCCAAAAACTGAGAAATACTGAAATCAAGTATGTTCAAGTGTTTTGTGAGATATGTGTATACACACACACACACACACCCCTATATTAAAAACATGGATTTGTTCATGAAATCCCTACACAGGAATTAAGAGCCTGCCTCGTCTCCACTTCCCAATGGTTTTTAAAGGTTTTTTTCTGACCCTAATTTAGTCTGCACAACAGGTAGTTAAACATATGGAATGTGTTTGCTCAAGAGGAAGAACAGGTCAAATAGATAAATAGGTTCCAGAAGGGCTTCAGGGGCCACAGATGGTGCTTGGGACTGTGATTTATCTCAACAGCACAGTCTTACAATCACAGCCCTGTGGTCTGTTCCTGCCTGGCTTCTAAAGACTTTTGTGTGAGACCCTAGTTTAGATAGCCTCAGCAGTGGCACCCCAGAGGACAACTGCTGCCTGCCACATCCAAGGGGTGGCAAACAGTCCTCAGCTTCCCTTTGAATAGGCTGCCCTCGGATTTCACCCAACCCTTGGGCCACTGCACACCACTGTTAGTGCCGCAGCTCCCGCACCAGCCTGGGATGGCTTCTGTCTTCACAAGCCCTTTGTCACCACTGGGTGGGGGAAGCTACACCCACCCACACTATGCTGGATTCCTGCAGGTTCCAAAGCCAACACTGTTGCTGCGGGTAAAGTCAAAACCAAAAACTGGTTCATGGATGTGTTTTATTTCTTAATCACAGTTTCAAGATTATTTTGTTAGTTTCAGGTGTACAGCATAATGGTTAGACAATCCTATACTTACATAATGGTGCCCCCAAAAAGATGTGTTTTGTTTGGACTGTATATTTTTAAATCAGATTTTACATAAAAATCTGAATATCCAGCCTCTCTTAAAAAAATTGGAATTTTTGGCAACTGCAGGCTGACATGCCCACAGAGGCACTACAGCCTAGAACTGGGCTGAATGGTATCCACAGAAGAGGCATCTGCTCTAGGGTCCACTGTAGACTGCACGGAGCGCAGTCCCATCTGGCCTCTCTGGAGTGTGAGTTTGGTGCTTCTCTGATAAGGTCGAAAGTACAGTAGTCCCCTGAAAGAGGGGAGCTCACATCCACCCCAGACCATGAAGCACTCCCCCAAAGGGCATCACAATTCTAGCCTGATGCCCTCATTATCGCAATTCCACCTCGCTCGCTCTTTCTCCTGATTTTTATCACTCAAATCTCAGAACAAAAATTGAGTGTTTTAAAAACAAATTACTGTCACACACAACATGTAATAGGACTTTTCATTTGGCGTTAACCTTTACTCGCGTATCTTCACATAGAAGAGATCTCCCCTGTACTCTCAGCATTGAGGGAATGGAGAGGAAGAGAGGGAGAGAATCAGCGTGCCTAGGGGAAGTCTGCACAGCCAGGCTCCAGGCGCTAACAACGTTTACCGCTGGCGGTGACCACAGGGACTAGTGAAGTGTGTTCTTTGTGTTATACCAGTCTGTACCATTTGACTTACTCCATGATCGGTATGACTTTTATACAACTTTATTTCTCTGAAAATTAAGCAAACATAAAAACAGAAAAGAGGTAGAATAAGTGGATCTTGGCTGCAGGCACGGGGAGGGGGGGTACCAGATGATGGATTCAGATTTTTGAATAAGGGTGAATAACTGTTTTCCTCCAAACAGTTGTACCATGAACGGAAAGAGAGCACCTGGCCGGAGGAAGTTTTGGGAAATTGTTTGGGCCCAGGGAAACAAGCAGAGGAAAATGTCCTGTAGGAAATGGGGGAGTTATGTGTCTGGAGCTTGAGGTAGAGGCTGGAATTGCAGCTCTCACTTTGGGAACTGTCCACACTAAAGGGCCAATTAAAGCCACGTGAGGTGAGATGAGATTCCTGCAAGGGAGAACAATAGAGAGAGGAAGGCCAGGGACAGACTTCAAAACAGCCATTGCTGGGGCCAGTAGAAGAAGGAAGCCTCAGCCAGGGCTAGAGAAGGCCTGGTCAGAGAAGGTGGACATGGCATACCAACAGCAAAGTCAAGGAGGAAAGGTCAAAAAGACAGATGTGGCCGGCAATGTGAGCCACTGCGGAATGGTCAAGGAAGCCTAGGAGTGAGAAAAGGATTAGTGATTAATGCCCTTCAAGAGTAGTGCCCTCCCAATGCTTCCGAGTGCAGCCCATGTTGAGAAATCATTTGTACGTTGCAATCAGTGGTGATTAGATTTTTGGTCCCAATTCTTTAAACCCTGTGTTGGAATTAGACATCTACATCCTTTTCCACATTACTTTGCAGAACCTACCACTGCTGTTCGGTTTCAACACGTGACATGCCTTGGCCAATAAAATGTTAACGGACTTGTGGTTTTAAAAGTGTTTGCGTGATCTAGCTTGATTTCTCTGCTCCTGCTGCTCCGTGCAAGTGTGCTCTGGGACCAGCAGGGTAGACTCAAATCAGTCCTACAGCCTAGAGCCAAGCCCAGCTGAACTCAGCTAGGTCCCTCCAAGATCAGCTGAACCTTCCGACCTCCAGATCCAAGAGGGAGAAAAATGTATAAATTTTTGCTGTGACTGAGATTTGGGAGTCATTAAGCAGGATCACCACCCCCAAAGCTGACTAGTAACATAACCCAGTATATACTAACAAGTATCAAATATCACAAAATTTTGTAAAAGATCATTTCTATCATTTTGTATTTTTAAAATGCTGGTTGCAACCCACAGTTTGAAA
This sequence comes from Desmodus rotundus, assembly GCF_022682495.2. Classification (NCBI taxonomy): domain Eukaryota; kingdom Metazoa; phylum Chordata; class Mammalia; order Chiroptera; family Phyllostomidae; genus Desmodus; species Desmodus rotundus. The sequence continues at coordinate 9,859,012 of NC_071397.1, read as the reverse complement.
AACATTGCTGTAGAGAAATTGTTCTTGAGGCTTTTTTTCATTCCAACATACCTATAGGATGTAACACACTGTACCTCAACAAGTAAGTGGCTCAGTTACTAGCTGCGTGACCTTGGGGAGACTCCCTTCTAATCTGTGAAACAGGAACAATAATACTGGCTAACGGAGAGGTTGCGATTAAATGAAATAATGCATGTTAAATGCTTAGCAAAGTGACTGGTACAGAGCAAGTAACTACTAGCTGTTATTTTCATGACGGAGAAGTGTGGCGACAAACAGAATGAACTAGGGCACTTTCAGAGTTAAGGGCTCATTTCTTTAGGTTGGGGAACCAGGCTGACGTTACTGGAATAAGGTAGAATGTAACTGACGACAGGTCTAGGTAAAGAAGAGGCAGGAATCCAATCAGCTGAGGGGCCTGGAGCAATAAGGCATTAAGTATCATCTCTTTGCTCACTACTATCCACTCCATCTCCCTCCTAGAGCTGTTGTTTTTAATAAAATGAGTAACATCTGGGAATTTATTCACTTTTTAGGGATCCAAGATTATAAAATACTCCTGGAGTCTTAAAGGGATTCTGAGACCTGAATCTGTCATTAACGACTCCTCCAATCCTACTCTAACCTGTCCTCCTTCACACTTCCGCCCTCCCCACCTGACCATGACGGCTAGGGCGGCCAACACAGAGTAAGCAGTTGGCAGAGAGCAACACACGGTCCCATGGACAAGAGGTGGCCTTGCCTCTGGAGCCCACAGGCTCCACAAGCCAGAGTGAAGGATCAGTGTCTACCACTTATTCCAGGCCAAGCCTCAGCAGGTTCCATGAAGGCACGTGGCCCCTTCTAATAAGCGAGGGAAGATGGGACATCATTCATGGGCAACAGCAGAGAATGAGCATCAGAAGCAGGCTGTAAAAAAGGCTTTTTTATTGAGAGCAGCGAGTGTAAAAAACCCAAACAAACAACAACAACAACAACAAAGGTGTGAGCCAGGGGTGGCCCCTGCCCCCATCTTCTCCAGGGCGCACCCTCCCTCCCAAGCCCACCCACCCTACGCTGTAAGTACATACAAAAGCCGCCCACGGTGCATACAAAAAGGGCGGGTTCTATAATGTCAAAAGCTCCTGAAAACTCCTTCATCTGCCAGGCACTTAGGATGAGGGAAGGAGAGAAGGGTGAGGCGGAGGCACGGGTACGGTCAGCGTGCACAAGTCCATGCGGGGACGACGCACTGGCGTGTCCTCCCGGTCCTGGTGTGGACCCCGAGGTGGGTCCCATGGGCCAGAACTACTCGGGAATTTGAGTATATTAAGGAGCACCCCTCAAACCCAACTAATCTCCAGCCTGGCCCCTCCCTGGGCAAACTTGGCAGGTGAGTGACAGAAATGGACCTGGTCAAAGGGAGGAGACCCAGGCCAGAAACTGGGGTTACCTGAGGCACCCACACTGTCCCTGAAGGAGGGAAGGGTGGCACAGCAAGCTGCCCAGCCCAAGGCCCTAGTCACCCAGTCTGGGTCCCAATCAGCTTCCCCAAGGGCTGAGGGTAAGAAAGAGGAGGAAACCCCAGGCCCTGCCCAGACCTAAGCAATGCCTATGGTGCCAGGGCCCCCGGGGCCAAGGAGGACAGGGATCTTGCCCATCATGCTGCAGGCACCCTTTAAGAGGTCCTCCCCCGCCCATGGATCCTGAGGCACAGCCTGCCTGGGCTCCCTCCTCACGGCTTGCTCTCTGCCGGGCTGTCTCCCAGGGTGTTGGCGATCTCACTGAAGGAGGGCCTGTCCTTGGGGCTGAGGGCCCAGCAGCGCTGCATCAGCCGGTAGAGCTTGGAAGGACAGCCCTCAGGCTGTGGGAGTTTGGCCTTCCCAGCCTGCAAGTCTGCAGGAAAAATGGTGGGAGGAGTGTTAGTCAAACTTTTAACCAGCCCCCTGGCCAATACTCTTTGGAGCCTGCAGTTCCCACAGGCAGCCACTGGAGGGCGACTTGGGGTGGGGGGTTGCTGGGCTCTGACTTGAGGTGGAGTACCCTGCAAGTGTCCTGCAACCAAAGGGGATAACTGCCCTAGCCCCAGCTCCGCGCCGCTGGTCCCAGCAGGGTCCACAGAGCACAGGAGGCAACCAACGCACGGGGGCTGAAGTGGGGTCAGTGGGCAGGCGTCGGCAGCTAGAGCGGCCACTGGGGGCAGCAGCTGTTTACCCACCAGTATTTCAGTATTTCAACATCAGTGGCCGTATCTGTGTTCCTGCTAAAACCAGCCCTGAGGGAAGGCAGGCTGAGCTGGCCCCAGGACTTTGAGCAAACTCTCCTCCTAGAGAACATTTGGCTTGGTCCCTTGGGAACTCAGCTGCCTACCTGCCAGCACTTCGTCGTCAGCCTGCCCACCATGGGGCATCTCTCCATGGGTGAACACTTCCCACATGAGCACACCGTAGGCCCAGACATCAGACTTGGTGGAGAAGTCGCCTTCCAGGATGGCCTCAGGGGACATCCAGCGCAGAGGCACCCAAGCCTGGCGGAAGTGGTAGTACTCACTGCAGAAGAAAACCACATGTGGGGTTGGGGCTCAGGGGGTGGGGTGGCGTGGGGTGAACACAGATCGTTCCTCCCAGGCCTCATATCCTAGCTAGAACCCAACTTTCCTGTATCAGGGCACCCAGAAAAACTGGCGACACTGATGCTGAGCACAGAGGTGTACCGCATGAAATCTGGAGGTGTCCACATGGGGTCTGACAGGTAAAAAATCCCATTAAGAATCAAACTTTGCTTATATTTCAATAAAAACCCAGAAAGCTAATAATCATACATACTTTCGTTATTAGTTTTAAAAATGTGAAAAAGAACAAGTTAAATGGAAAGCAAATTGAAAAAAGTTTTACTAGTGATAAATCATGACTAAAGCAATAATCAGACCAACTGGGGTGACTCAGAACTGGGGTGACTCGAGGGGAAGTTCCCAGAGGTGCTATGTAGTATGTGTGGGCATTCCAGAGCAATCTCTGGCGGTGGGAGCTGAGCTTTAAGTCTCAGGCTTCAAAATAATAATTGCTGAATTCAGGAACTTACACAGGGAACCATATGAATAAATTATATATAAATGTATAAAATTCAACTAGTTATTTTTCAAAGGCTTATAATTTTTCACCACCAGAGAAAATGTATGAGCGGCAGGGACCCATGGCCCACTGGCTGGGATGCTGGCCGCACCTTGGAGAGAGGGTAGGAAGTCTCCGCCCCTTCCCAGGCCTTCCAACTTTAGACTAAGCAGACACTAAGCCCCTCCTCACACCTCCCACATCTGCCCTCTGCCCCTCGCCCCAGCCTACCCCTCCCCTCCCATGTCCTACCTGTTGTACACGTCCTTGCTGAGCCCCAGAGCCGACACCTTCACCTGTCTCTGGGCGCTGACCAGGCAGTTGCGAGCAGCCAGGTCCTTGTGCACAAAGCGGTTGTTGGACAGGTGCTCCATGCCCAGGGCCACCTGGGTGCACAGGGCCACCTGGAGTAAGAGAGGGGCTTGTCAGAGCACCTGGGTCTAGGGGATCAAGGTGACCACCCCAGACAAAACCCTTGGTGGGGTCTCGATCCATCAGTGTGGTGCTTGGGAAGCCCCAAAGCAAAGGCACAGCAGCTTCAGTTTCCTTCTCTGTAAAATGGGGGCAGTGACAGTGCCTCAGGGCGCGGTCCCAAGAACAGAATTAAGTGAAATTAAGCACCTGGAACCATGGGGACACACAGCAGGTGCTAGACGGGGGAGTGGCACACGGGTGGGGAGCACACACGTGAAAAATAACTGGGCATTAATCGTGGCTTTACATCTTTATGGGTTGTTCCTTTTCTCCTTTTTACTTCAAAATTACTTATTTTCTGCTAGTTGTATATAAAAAAACAAAACAAAAAATATATAGAATTTCTGCGTGTGTGTTGTGTGTGTGAACACACACATATACACACAAACACACGCATGACTGGTTGCCTCCAAGGAGGGGAGCTGGAACCTAGAGAGCCGGAAGAAAAACTTACGGTTTATACTATTTAAATGGTAAATGACATAGGGAAAAGCTCGTCAAATACACGTGCACTTTCACAAATAATTATAAAGCTCACACCCAGGTGACAATCACTAAGTCGAAAAAAACAAAACCAAGAAGCTAGCACCCCCAAAACCCCTAAGGGCTCCTTCCTCATCATACACGCTCCCTCCCCAGCAGAGCTAAGCACTCTCCTGCCTGTATGATGATAACTTCCTGGCTAGTCTTTCTGGTTTTACCATTACACATACATTCCTAAACAACACAATTCAGGTTTGCCCATTCTGGAACCAGGGAAGGCCGGAAGCACACAAAATGTGTACTCTTTTTGTGCCTGATGCTCTTACTCAGCACTGTGAGAAGTCATCCTTTTGGGGGGGATGGGAGGGGGGCGGGTACCAGTGTACAGAGTTTTCATCCTAAATACACCATAATTTATTCATTTTAGTGCCAACGGACATTTGGATCCCCCCCAGCGCTGGCTGTTAAGAACAGTGCTGCTCTGCCCGCTCTTACAGGTGTGCACGTGCGTGAATGTCTTTACGATACCTCGGTGCAGGTCACGGACTATGAGATCTGCAGCTCTACAGAACGACGACAAGCTATTTTCCAAAGTGTGAGAGAGGAAAAATACAGTTCCCTGATAGCCTTTTAAGGTTCTGAGCCACGGGAGTGTATTATATAGGATACCTTATAGAACATGTTGAATGTAACTATAATCAAGCTAGGCTAACATTTTCCCGGTACATATCAGTGCACTGGACAAACAGTAATTGAGCATGTTCTGCACCATACACAGCTGGGTGTGGTAATGTGACAGGATGTGGCACAGTAGGGCTCCTAGTGAGAGGACGGTCCAGACAGGAGACAAGACTTACACCCGCAGAAGGCTGCCACCACCTGAAGGGAGGTGCTTCCCGTTAAACAGAGGCGGAGTTGGAGCACCGGGAGAGCACCTGTAAAGACCTACGGCCCCTACGCCTCTGTCACCTGTTCCAAACCTTGGGAGCAACCACTGAGGGACACATAGGACCTGCAGCATTTGCTTATAGAGACAAGGCAACAGAAATGCAAAGAGATCCCTGGGCCTGTGGAAGACCATTTAACAAGTCACAGACCAGCTGTGTGCTGCTTCTCCGTACAGACTCATCCCCTGGGTCCGTAAGGGAGAAGTGACCCATCACAGAAACGCAGTCGTGGAGGGAGGATGGTAAGAACGGGGCCAAAACCCAATCATCGGTTTTCAAGGAAATATATGCCAAGACCCAACAAGATATCATTTAACCCATATCTGCTGGCAAAAGGTCAAAAGTTTGCCCCCAACTTATCTCTAATGGTCAAAACAATACATGAAAAATAAGCCCTGGCTGGCATATAGCTCAGTGGATTGAGTACGGGCCTGCGAACCAAAAAGTCGCCAATTCAAATTCCAGTCAGGGCATCCCAGTGCAGGCCAGGTCCCCAGTTAGAAGCAACTGATTGTATCTCTCACACACTGATGTTCTCTCCCTCTCTCTCCCTCCCTTTCCCTCTCTCTAAAATAAGTAAAAATAAAACAATAACTAAGTAGAAGCAGCCCATGTGTGGACTAATAATGAGTATGTTATAGATTATGCAAAGATTGTGGTTAATGTGATTCTGTTTCTGAAGTTCAAAGAGGAGTGAAAGAGAATGGGAATTGGCAGAGGGGCTGTTATCAAGTTAGCCCGTGCAAGGACACCACCCAATCTGAGAGAAGGGGACAGAGCACTTGTCGTGTGCTGGACCCTTGAGGGGGGCCCGCCGCCTCTGCCTCTGCCTCGCACTCCATGAGGTGGGGCTCATCCTCAGCCCACGATCCCATCCTAGACTTTATATGCAGCCTCGTATCAATGCCTGCCTCTTTCCTCAATACCACAGCTGCCTCTCCGGGTCCCATCACTGGTGCTGGGGGCACGGGAGGGCTGTCGGCCCATCAGTGACCCCAGAGGCGGGGTGCTGGCTCCTGTTTGGCCCTTCAGCATCGCCAGCTAGCTCTGCGCGGCTCCACCGGCCTGGCTCCCAGGGTCACAGGAAGGCTGGCAGAGGAGCCACGCCGAGAGGGCTCACCTCCAAAGACATGAAAGCAATTTAGTGAATCTTCACCAGAATTAAAAAACTAGAATGGGAAATATCAGAGTCTATTAGTTCATAAGGATATCACTGATAACAGTTTTCATTTTTAAAATATGTAACTACGCCAAATGTTGGGTTGTGACATCAAATTTGCTACAGTGGTTCTCAGTCACAAAAAGTGGAGAACACAAGGGTCTAGACCTGCGCTGTCCAAAACAGTGGCCCCTGGCCCCACGTGGCTACTTCAGTTAACTAAAAGTTAGTAAGATTAAAAATGCCGCGTCTCAGTGGCTCTGGCCACATTCTAAGCGCTCAGCAGCCCCAGGGGGCTAGTGACTGCTGCCTGGGACGGCAGTGGAGATGGAACGCTGCCTTCGCTGCGGCAAGTTCCATCAGACAGCGCTGACCCAAACCAGTGCCGCCGACCTGGCCCCAGCAACACGCGTGCTGACAGACATAGACACGGCGTACACACAGGTGCTTGCTGAACAAAGGGCACCGCCAGGAGCTGGGAACAATCTCACCTTCTCAGTGCGTTTTCTTTATCGAAAGAGAAGACACAAAATCTCCGGATAGCTTGCAACCACACATGTGTCATCAGTGAGGGGGGCTAATGAGGTCAGGTGAACACATCTACCAGGGTTACTGAGCCCTCCCCTGGGCGCAGAGCCCTGCACTGCGTCTCCAAGGAAAAGTAGGGGCCACGCTCCCAAAACAGTCTCCACACTGCCATCCTCGGAACGCCCCAAGGGCCACTGGTGGTAGAAGGGCCAGAGTGATTCGGATCCCGGCCCGCAGGATCCTGTGTTGTGGCAGCAATAGACAAACACGCACAGACTCCAGAAATCCTGTGGAGGAAAAGGGACGGCACGGCCACTCTCTAAGTGAGAGAGGGCGTGAGGGCCAGAGAGAGCCCAAGAGAGAGCTGACCCCTGCCTGGACAGGCTTTTATTGCTTTTCTGGGCACATTACATCCAGGATGGTCCTCATTTACTATGCACAGGTTCACTGTAGGTGATTACCTTTTACAGACAACCAAGGACAGAATGCTGCTAATTACTTCAAATAGAAGGATGTTATAGCTCAAGGGGGAAAGTGGTTGAACTGGTTACACTCCATACTTGGGAGGTTTAGCACAGACTTTAGGAAGTTAAAGATACTCGGTAAACATTTGCTGCCTCAATCCGGGGTGAGATAGTTTCAGTAAAAGCAAGTCTCATAGCAGCCTAGGTACAATGCAGGCCTGATTCCCCACGGGAGAACCTGTCTGTGGGCATGGGTCCTGCCTAACAGACCTCGCTCCCACTGGCTTTTCCGAGTGGGGGCTGGGTTACATTTCCCACGCGTGGAACAGTTCCCTGTACCAGATGACCACTGAAGTGAGCTTCGTAAGTGGACAGCCTCTACTACTTCGGGCTTCAGAAGCCCAGGGCATTGTTCGGCCTCGCCTGGTATCTGTGAGGGGCAGACAAAGGCTTTTGTAATGCGCCCTGATCACACCTGCCGCCCCCCCAAGTCTGCTCTCACTCTGCTGCCAGTCGAGGGAAACAGAAGAGAGTGGACCTGGCATGGTGACTAACTTGCTGTCTTTCCAGAGAGGCAGCGCTTCTGGAAATGCTGGCTAAGTGAGGACAGAAAGAGGGAATCCTGTTAGGCCCAAGCCAGTCAAGTGTTTCGCCACTGCTGGGCAAGCCGCCATCAAAGGACCACAGGACTGCTTCAGATACTGTCACAAAGACCAGACCCACCCTCCTTTCCAACTTTAGTACTGAGGGCTCGCTCAGGCTCAGCTAACCCACTGTGACACTACTGTGCTCCTCTCACAACAGGCTTCCAGTGTCCCCCCACATGTCCCAGCCCCCGACTGCAGAAAGCACTACCCACCAGGTGTGCTAGGCTGACCCTGCTGCTTGTCTTGGCATTAGCTTACAGGTGATCCAGGGAGAAATCACAGTTTACAGCTCTCTGCCTTTGAAATCTTCCTCTTAGCAGCTACTCTAACAAGCATTATCTACAATTATGCCTCCACCCAGGGCCAGTGTCTGATTTCTATCACCACCCCACTGCTATCCTGAAATCCTCCTGGCCCCCCCCCCCTACCCACACCACGTACGGCACCCCGGCTCCAGCTCTAGCTGGTCAGGGAACAGCCTGCCTGCCATTCCACCTCCCTTTAAAATTTAACTCTTCGTCCTTCCATTCCCCAGGACCCTCAGGCATATTAACACAGTGGCTCACTCAATTACCAGCACAAGCAAGAGAAAGTTTCTACAAGTTTTAGTGCATACTTCCTAGGAATTTGTCATTTTCATGGAATCCCCAAAGAGCAGTCTTTTTTAAACTACCGATGAAGACCCATGTAGGTCTCAAACCAATTCTATGGGTAAAAAAAAAATAGGCTGGGCTGGGGGCTAGGGCGGGAAGGACTGAACAAAAAAGGACTCACGGACGCGGGCAGCAGTGAGGTGACTGCCAGCGGGAGAGGGGGTGGGTGGAGGTGGCAGAGGGTGTAAGGGGGATAAATGGTAATGGATAAAATATGATAAAAATAACAATAAGAAAAAACTAGGAAATGTCAAGTACATCGAATACAGTTGTGAAAGTTTAGTTTTAGGTGTGTGCGCATGTGCTGGGTCATGATTATAATGCACTTCTTATAGGAGATCCTAATGGAAACACATCTCAAAAATCACTGTCCTACACGAGGACTCCTTGCACTTCACTGAGCTCACCAATCAGCCAAAAAGGTTGTCTGCAAAATGTGAGCCCTCAGACCCTACACTTCAGACTTTCTGCTTCCCTCCGTCCGAGTGAGGTATGGTCCAGAAATCTCCTCTTTTAAAAGCAACCCCACCCCGACCCTCCATCCCCATCAGATGCAGAACACTGCCCTCAGAGAGTGGAACTCCACTGACTGGAGCTCCCCCCACAAATTTCAGGTGTTCTCTCGAAAAAGTGTGGGAGAGATCTCTACCAAAGGTGGTGACGACTTTCGGCCACATACAGTCTCTCAGGTCATGTGACAGGGTAACTGACTTCCTGCCAGCCCGTGTCCCTATGCCAGCCACAGAAAACCTACCTTGACTCCCCTCTCTCCTGAATCCGACCCCTCCCTGCCATTCAACGGCTTCCTGTCCTTGAGAACTGAACTTGAATAGCTTTCTCTACCAGGAATCTTTCTTTATTAACCACATCGGTCTGTCCACCTAAAGGATGTGGATGTCCTCTTAATTCACACCTCTCACTCGCTTTCTGTGTCCTACCTGAAGTCTGTATGGCACATGCGTCCTCACTGACCTAAGCTCCCCCACTAGATCCTAAGTGCCCCAACGGTGGCTGGCAGTTTCAATTTTAAAGACTCGCTGGCTCCGTGCACGTCCTGATTTGTGAGCTCTGGGGTCCTGACACGCCACCAACCTGAAATAGCATGTCCTATCCTATGGCTTCTCAGAGACGGAGATAGGGGGGCGGTGTCAAGAGGCCAGCTCTGGCTGACCTGGGGCCAGGTTACTTGTCCTGCCTGGGCCTTAGTGAATTCACCTATAACAGGAGGACGCCAGCCTAAAGGGCCCAGAGCCACTTCCCCAGAGAGAACAGGGGCAGCCAGGGTCCCACTCACCTGACCAATCAACCAGCCATACCTTTCTGTCTTGCCACCAGAGTCTGTGACCCGAGTCAGCTTACAAGGCAGGGAATGGTCACCTGGAAGGGCCCTAGCAGGCAGTCTGTCTAGCTGCCCCGGGCTTTGCCTGGTTTATGAGGTGGCTTTGCTGTCAGCTTGGAAGCAGAGTACCCAGTCACACGGAAGGAGGTGGGTCCATTTCAGAGGAAAGGGAAAAGGCTGTGGACAGGAAGGGCTGGGCTGCCGAAGGCCTCATCTGATGTGGGCAGGGGGAGCAGGCAAGTTTTCCCTTCTTCACTGTCTCAACCCAGGTCCAATCCACCGGGCTCCAGGCAGGGCTCTGTGCCCAGAACAACCTTCTGCCCAGAAGGCAGGAAAACAGGAAGGAAAGACTGCACGGTTACAGCCAAAGTGAGAGTGAAAATGTGAAAACCACAGTGTGTGAAACATGGGCAGTTCACTCACAAGTTTCCACACTCAGAGCCTGAAACAATACTTAGGGACACACCCAGCCCAGCAGGCCCCCAAAACTCAGCCGCTCCCTGCTCCTCCAGCTCAGGGCTCTCTGCTCCCCCAGCTCAGCTCTCCCTGCTCCCCCAGCTCAGGGCTCCCTGATCCTCCAGCTCAGCGCTCCCTGCTCCTCCAGCTCAGGGCTCCCTGCTCCTCCAGCTCAGGGCTCATGCAGGAGGCTAACATCCTGCTCTGTGACAAAGATGAAGAGCAGCTCTGCTATATGAATGCAACATAGCAAAACAAAGCTACTTAATTTGTTTCTTCATCCACAAAATCGAGATAGTGACACATTAAGATGATTGTTGTAAGCAGTGAGGAGACACATGTGAAGTACTTACCATAGGGCCTGGCCCACTGGGAGCACTCAATCAGCAGTACCTGTTGCCACGACTGCCCTTGCTCCTGGCCCACCCTTGGGGACGGCCCTCTTCTCCCTCCATGTCCTCACCTTCTGCTTAGTGTTGAGGGGCTGTGACTTCAATTTTTCATCCTTGCTCTTAGAAATCCTCAGGAACTGTTTGAGGTCTCCCTGAGGAAAAAGCAACAGTCTCTGTCACGTCAGAACCCAGCCATTCTATCCAAAGCCTTAAACCAAGCAGGTGCTCACAGGGTACGTGCCTGGCAGATGGTGAGAAGCCTTGACCTAACTGCCCACCCAAGCCTGGACTCACCCTCCCCTGGGGGAAGTCCAGTGGGAATGAAAAAATACATAGGAGGCACCTCCCAGAAGCTCTCAGTCAAAGAGAGGGCGGTCATATCTACCCTCAGAGGACCCCCTAGGCAGGCAGCTGTCAAAGCTCCTGCCCTCCAGGAGCCAAGAAAAAACCACAGCGCCCCCTACTGACTCCTATTCTCCCGGGGCTTCTTATCTAACAGACAAGCAAACAAGGGGGAAGGGGAACACCAGCAGCAAAAACATACATAAAGCACTCATAAACACTTCTGATGGGAAGACTAAGGATTACTCCTCCCCTTCCCGCCCCAGAGCTGGAGGGTTTGGTAAGCAGCCTTTTGAGGACCAGGGGTAATTAGGCCTAGGTGAGTTGGGGATGGGGAGCAAGGGGCAGGTCTGGGCGTGGGCTAACACTGGTGCCTCGCATGGGGACATTGGGAAGGAAGGAAAGCGAGTTCTGATAAGCTTATTCCCAAGGGGTGACAAGCCCTAGGGAAAAAGAAAAGTAACAAACCACAGAAAACCAGAGTCAGGGAAGGAGATCTGGAAGGTACCCATGCCGTGTGCAGAGTGAGAAGGCAGGAAGAACTTGGGACCAACCCCCAGACACAGGACTGGCAGAGGAAGTGCCGGTCCAGGGAAGGCAGGTGTCAGAGAGCTGGGGGTAGAGGGGGGGACGCAGGGTGGGGGTGGGCAGGAGGCTGAGCATCTCAAAGTGGCAACAGCAGGCCTTGGCTGAGACCACATGAGATGAGGTTCCCATGGTGCTCCCCCACAACCCCTGGCAGGACACTGCCCTCCTGAGACACCCGGGTCCCCGGCCAGCAGCATACCAGGTCTACATATTCCAGCACCATGTAGTGGGGCTCGGCCTCCCGACACAGCCCCAGGAGCCGCACCACATTGGCATGGTTCAGCTTCCCAAACATCTCAAACTCTCTCCGGAAGTCCAGCTGTTGCTGCTCATCCCGACTCTGCAGGCTCTTCACAAGCACCAGGGTCTCTGCCACGCCCTCCTCCAAGCCCTGTGCCTTCGCCAAGAACACCTCTCCAAACTCACTTTTTCCTGTGGGCACAGATCTGAGTCAGCCAGCTGCCTGCACCCAAGCAGAGGAAGCCCCTGACTAGGGAAGGTGCCTCGCCTATCTCTGTCACACAGTGGGGAGTCTTTGCTACTCCCCACCCACCTGGACTGGGCAGTGGCCTAGTTCAGCTATGAGACCCCTCGCAAACCCCTCGCCCTCCCACTCTGGACTTCAAGTCCCCAACAGTAAAATAAAGGGATGGGATTAACATTCAGGGTTTTCCAAAGGATGGGTTGTATGAGAATTTCAGGTGACTCATAATAAACACATCTCAATAGTTATATGTTTAATGAGCGCTCAGAAAAAATTTAACTGGCACAAATCCCTAACTTCTCACATTTTTTTCTTAGAACAAAGCTAACTTTAGTTAGGTTTTAAAAAACAAGGAGTTGATCTAAAGAAAAAAAGTCAGTAACACACAGGACCCCTGACCGGTGTGGCTCAGTTAGGCTGGGCATCATTCTGCAAAGCGAAAGATCGCCAGTTCAATTCCCAGTCAAGGTATGTGCCTGGGTTGTGGGTTCAGTCCCCGGTTGAAGAGTATACAAGAAGCAATTTATTGATGTTTCTCTCCCTGTCTTTCTCCCTCCCTTTCCCTCTCTCTAAAAATAAATAAATAAAATCTTTTAAACACACACACACAAGAACAACACAAGTTGTGGAGCTGGGATATGAATGACAGGCAACGAGGACACACTAGATCTCCCCTGTGCCCCCCCATCTCTAAGGTTCTAGGTTTCAGGGACTTCAGAGCCACCAGCCATGACCTAGCCTCAAACCAGAACCGGTGACCTACAGTTACGCAGAGGCGTTGCGGCCAAGGCCACATACCCAGTGTGGTGATGGGCTGCAGACTGGCCCTCGGGAAGTGCATCTTATCACTCGTACTGTGGCGTTTGTTGGTGGCTGCAGGGCCAGAGCCCAAGCTGGTCAAGGCCACTTCCTCCTGGATTTCTGCTGAGGGCTGCCCATTCTGCAAAGGCCCACCTGGGAAGCAGGGGTACAAGGGAACGTGGAGAAGAGAGTTGTCACTCAGGTTACCATGGAGACCTCAGTTTTCTCCCCCAATCTCCTACTTCTACCAAATGGGTCCGATCCCAGTGTTCCACACACAGGGCCAACCCAGCTGATGAACTCACTGATGCAGCTGATTACAACCTCTGGAATGGAACAAAGTGTGCAAGTCTCACTTGAATCACTGGTTCCTGGACCCCAGATACACATAAGGGTCTTTCCTTCCATAGGGCCTTCTATGTGCAAAGCCCTAGGCAGGCACAGAGGGGAAGCCACAGTAAGGGAGACCCAGGCCCTGCCCTTAACACCTCAGCTTACAGGAGAGACCCAGAAATGACCCCAGGGGGCTCCCAGTTGGAGGTGAAGGAGGGTAGGAGGAGGGAGCTCCCTAGGAGAACTTCGTGGAACTCAAAAGACTAATAGGGGACAGACAAAGTGTGTACCAGAAACATGACTATATACAATATATCATGGCTTACATTGTGATTAGTCACACAATACTGCGGCTTAGTGCCACAGGGAGAAGGCTGGGAAACATGGGAAGCTGGCACAAGAGGCTCCAATGAGGAAGTCTTAAGCCAGGTTACTCAGAAGCCAAGGCCCTGGCAACTGGCCAACTTCAAGCTTCCAGTGGACGTGGGGAGGCTCTGCTCTGACCACAGCAGCAAGCCTCAGCCCCGCGGCCACCAGCTCCCTCCAGTGCTGCAGCTCTGTCCGCCACGGCCGCAAGAGGGCGCCCAGCACCTGCACATGGCAGCACTTCCTTCCAAGGGGCCCCTCACCATTGAGGCACTCCATCTCTGGCTCCTCGCCCTCTGGCTGCTTCTGAAGCCGCTTGGCCTTGCAGCGCTTCTTGCAGTAGAACATGAGACCCAGGACAGCAATGATGTAGGCCACGGCAGCGCCCACGGACAGTCCGATGGTCTGGATCATCTTGTACGGGGGAGGGCTGCCTGGGCCCTCTGACTCGTCCAGCACAGGCTTGTCTGAGAGACACACAGAGACATCTGGGCAGAGGATGCTGGAGCAAACCCAGCCCTACGTGTCCACCAGCCCCTCCATATCCCATACGTATATGGCAACCTCCCAGATACTTGAGGGCCTAGTCAACCAGAGAGACCTTAGTAGGGTCACAGGCTTTAACAAGTGCCACGCCCTCGGGCCCCACCGAGGTCACAGGGAGCGCTGCAGGAGTGGAGGCCAGTGATTGCCTCGCTGACTGTGCATCCAAACACCAGGCTGGGGACCCACATAAAAACCATACAGTCGGGATGCACTACAAACCCCCAGTTTGCTAGCAAGCTCCTTAAGTGACTCGATACTGGGAGTCAGGCCCCGCACAGAGCAGGTTCTTCGACAAACGTGTGTAGAAGAGCTCTTCTGGTCTAGGGGCTTTCAACGGCCTGGGGCTCACGGAAAGTGAGGGGAACTAAGGAGGAGAGACTGAAGCGGGCACCATGCAGGATCCCTCAGTGCCCACATATACCCTATGGCCCCAACCGAGGGGCCTGTCACTTCAATGTTAATCTAGTGAAGCATATTTGTCTAGAAAAACAATTTTGCTGCTAACCAAACACAATTTGAGAACTTCTCGTTTAAACCATTCCCATTTTACAGATGCAGAAACCAGCCCTGGAGAGGAAATGGCACCTGCCTCTAAGGGCACACAGCTGGTTAGCAGCAGAAGCAGCCAGACCCAAACCCCAAGTCCCTGACCCTGCTCAGGGGCTCTCATCAGACACCTCATCCTCTGGGGGCCTCCGCGACAAAGGAACTTTGTCTTGCTGCATCCTGACCTGATCCTCTCCCCGCCCACCCAGGGAGACGTGGAGCTGCTGCAGGAGACCCGGGAGAAAGTGTTACAGGCAAGCGTGCCCGACAATACACACCCCGCCCCCAGCTGCGGGATGTTAGGTAAACGACACCCAGCTCTACCCAAGGAAGCTGAGACTGTGCCATGTACAGCAGAGGGGACACAGCTGGCTCCCAGCCCCACCACAAAAATGGTTTAAGTGCCTTCTGTGTACACGGGGCCGATGAGTACAAAGGTGAGGAAGAAGTCTGGCCCCACTGCTCCCTACCGCCAGCCCATACCCACGACGTAGAGGGGGGCCTCTGTGTGCTTGATGTTGCAGCTGTTGCCCGCAATGCAGGTATAGCGCCCCGAGTCCTCAGGGGCCACATCATGGATCGCCAGGGAGCCGTTCTGGAAGATGTGCATCCTGCCAGGAGAGAGGCCACAGGCTGCCCACCTCGCCAGCTCCCGGCAGACCAGGCTGCAGAAGAGGTGGGGTTGCTGGGGGAGGAAGACGGCCCTACCTAGGTCCCAGCTTGGTGGGGTCCAGGATGCGGTCTTTGCCCTTCCACTGAATGAGTGGCTTGGGGTCCCCGTGGGCCTCGCACCGCAGCAGAGCTGTGTGGCCCTGGTACACGGTTGTGCGCTCTGGCTCTACCTTGAAGGTGATGAAAACTGGATGGGAAAAGCCCAGCGAGGGGCAGGGAGGAGTGAGCAACGGGGCCGCAGGCGGCAGGCTGCTGCCACACAGGGCCCGCCAGCCCCAGCCCCGGGTCCCGGCCCCAGCCGCACCTGCCACAGTGAGCTGGACGTGGGCACGGATCTGGCCCTGCAGCCCATTGGAGGCAATGCAAGTGTAGTTGCCAGCATCGTCGCGGGTCACCCTAGAGAAGTGCAGGGTCCCAGCGTTGTCTGTCACCCACTCTGGGAGGCTGCTTCCATCTGCAGGGGCAACAAAGGGAAATTATGGGATTGACCAGATTTACCTGGGCACCTGGCTGGCAATGCCCTCCATCACTCATGTCTCCTTAAAAACATGTCTACACTCCTGACCACCCAAAAACCCAAACTCCTCAGCCAGGAAATGGAAATCCCCTGTTCCTTACTCCGTTACTAATTTTTCAGCCTCACCTCACTGCCCTGTGTAACATTCCACTTCTGCCAAACTGCACCTCTGTTTGGGAATCGAATTTGCCCTGTTCCCACCTCACTGCCTGTCACTCCTCACTCCCAGAATCCACTCCTGCTCTTTGCCACAGTCCCAGGCGTCGGACCCACTGTGAGCCGCCCATTACACAGAACCTGCCCCCCCCCCGCCCTCCCCACCCCCTGGCTGAGCGGAGAGCCCTCTTCCTCCTCAAAACCTACAACCTCCTCTCTAACTCCCCGTTCAGAAGAATGTAAAAATGGCCCAGCCCTTTAAAAACAATTTGGCAATCCGCATCAAGGGTTGTAAAAATGTGCATTCTCTCTTATACATAATTATTCCATTTCTGGGAATCTTTCCCAAAGGAAATAAAGCCAAGTCCAGAAAAGACTTTGGCTTAAAGATGTTTATTGCAGTAATAAAAAGACAGAAAGAGAAAGACAGACAGAGAAGGAGGGAGGGATGGAGGGAGGGAGGGAGATGATTAGCAACCCAAATCTCCAACACTTAGGGAATATTTAAGTAAATCATAGTGAACTCAATCACTGGAATATATTACAATCATCAAAGCCAGTATTTGTGTATAAAAACACGGAGTAATGCTGATAATGCTAGGTAAAAAAGAATATAAAATTACAGTTCTCTGCATCTTCTATTTTTATAGCAAGCATGTCTTACTCATGTAAGCTTAATAAGGGAAAATGTACAATAAAATCGCTTTGTAAAAACAAAAAGTTATGCACAGAAAAAGAAAAGGGCACACACCCAGAGATAATGGATGGCGGGATTATGCATTTTCTTCTCCCGAACTTTTCTGAAGGAGCACAGGTTACTCACATGGCGGGGAGGATGGGGCTACTTTGAAAAGGGACCGTCTGGTGCAATCCGATCCCTCGTCCTGAGCCGTCTCGTATGCTGTCTAACACTATAATCCGACCTCTTTGGCGTCTGGCTTTCTTCCTAAATGGACTGTAAGTCTGCCCTACGTTTCTTGTCTGTAGTCACCACAGTTCCTGGCGTGGTCCTGGGCTCTCAGCTGGTCCTCAGACATGACCGCATTTGACCAGTGGGTAGTCCTGCCTGCTCCCTCCCCAGCTCGCATGGTACTGACCTGCTCGTACCCACTTAATAGTGGGCTTCTCTCGGCCTGTGGCCGAGCAGGGCACCGTGGCCTCCTTGTCAAACTCCATGCACTGCTGTGGCCGGGGTGGTGGTGTGAACTTGAGCTTTTCTGTTTCAAGAGAGGGAGGGCAGGTGGGTGGAAGAGGAGAGATTGAGGCAGCTGGGCAGGTCAGGGCGGGCCTGAAGATCCTGGACCCTGCTACCCTTCCTCTTTACTCTCCTGTCTCCTGAGCAAGGCGTTCTCCCAGGCATGCCAGCTCACCCAGCACTTGTACACGGGCTTGGGCCTCAATGCTGCCAGCCGGGGTGCTGCTCACGCAGCGGTACCATGTCCCATCATACACCTCCACGCTGTTGATGCGCAAGGTCCCATTCTTGGAAACCTCAAACCGCGAGTCCTGCAACACAGAGAAGGTCTTGGCCTGACCCCCGCCAACACTGCCCCGGGGAAAGCATCAGAAAAGAGCACTATGAGGGGAGCAGAGAGGGGAAGAGTGGGTGAGGACCCCCCCCGCCCCCCCGCAACAATGCTCACTCTCACCTCCGAGATGAGCATCTGGTTTCTGTACCAGGTGACTGTGGGTTTTGGCGTGGCCTGAGTCAGGCAATGCAAGTAGCCGGGCTTGCCCTCCTCTAGCTGGCTGTCTTCGGGCTTCTTCAGCCATGTGGGCACAGCTGGAAGACAGGGAGGAGACAGTCAAGGCTGATTATCATGTCTGCAAAACCAAAGGATCCAATCCCAAGAAATTCTAATTTCCCATTAGGTCCTGAGCTCAGAGCCCTGTCCGTTCCGGTGCTACCCATTGCAATTATCCCTCAGTGATGGCCTACATGCCAGCACCTTTTGAACTTGCCTTTGTTAACAGTCACAATAAATGCCCCAGGTATGTATTTCTACACCCATTTTATAGCTAAGAAGACAGAGGTTCAGGGCAGTGATGGTGATTTGCTAAAACATGACAGAGACAGAAACAAACTCTTGTCTGTATGACTCCAGAACCCCTGCTCTTCTTATGACACCATAACCTCAGATCTGTGTTCTGCTTACTCATCCCCTGAATGATCTCATCCAGTCCGTGGCCCTCAGTACCATACGAGTGGATGATTCTCAAACAGGTAGCATAACTCCTGACCTCCCCCATGAGCTTCAGACTTGCAAAGCCAACTGCCTATTAACATCTTCAACAGGCTACCTGACAGGCATCTCAAACTTCAGATATGCAAAACGGAACACCTGATTTCCCCCCAAAACTTGCTCATCCCAGTTTTCCCATCTCAGTAAATATGGCCACTATCCAGCAGCTGCAGAAGTAAAAAAACCTAGCCCTGCTTCTCTCCAAATATTCCCAACCCCCTCACACTTATTCTATACAAACCCTATCAACTTAGCTCCAAAACAGACCCTAAATTTGACCACTTCTCTCACCTCTACCACCTCGGTTCTAGACCCTCCAGCCCCTCCCCTAGACTATTACGGTCATCTCCTAACTGGTGTCCCTGTTTTGACTCTTGCTCCTCATACTCTCGTCTTTGCAAAACAGCCAGAGTGGTCTTTTGAAAACATCACTCTCCATCTCAAAACTCTGCAAGGACTTCCCGTCCTCTACACCTTGTTGTGAGAGACTGTTTGCAAAGATGGTTGTAAACAGCCTCCCCATCCCTTTGGTCTCTCTGTAACGTGATGTTGCCACTTCCATGCAGTCTGCTTCCCTGCTGCCTGGAACCTGGGTGGCTTGCCTCGTCCCACACTGGAAATGACACTTCGCAATCCTAAACCAATGCTTGAGAAGCCTTGCAGCTTCTGAACCCAGCCTCCCTGCGAGGAAGCCTGAGCTACCTGGCTGGAGCAGCTACAAGGAAGAGAACCAAGATGCCCTGCGAGATACCAACTGCCAGACATATGAGCAAGGCCTTCGGGAACAGCCGGCCACCAGCTGCCCCATCAGCTGACTGCAAGTGCTCGTGAGCCCAGCCAGCAGCCCACGGGGCAGTTTCCAGTGGAGCCCTGCCCACAGCGTCAGAAGTGAAACTGACTATCGTTTGAAGCCACGTGTCAGGGAGTCATTTGTTACGCAGCAACAGATAACCGAGAGACACGGGACACAAGCGTGTATCCTTACACGGCCCCACGTGATCTAGTCTCCATCTCTCAACCTCGGCCACTCACTACCACTTAGTCAACTCACAGCGCACAGACTCCTGCTGTGCCCCCAACACGACCCAGGTCTCAGGGCCCATCCACACGGCTCCCTCCTTAATTTAAGGATCAGCTCAAAGGCCACCCTTTGGAGTTTCCCCTAAACTTCCCCTGGCCCTCATGTCTCTCTCTGCCACTTACCCCATTTTATTTTTCCCCATGGCTCTACCACCACCTAAAATTATATGAGTTCATTTTTCCGGTTTTCTTGTTTGCTTTGTCGACCCTACTAGACTAGGAGCCCCACAAGGAGAGGGGGCCTTGTCTGCTTTGTTCGTTGCTGCATTCCTGGGACTGGGAACGGTGCCTAGCACAATGAATCCACTCAATAAATCTGTTGACGGAATGCCGTGACAGAGCGCTCCCTCCTCCCAGCTCTGGCGCCCACCCCTGCACACCTCACCCAGGCCTGCGTGCCTCACGCACTCTCCAACTTCACGGCCTCCTTCTCGGAGTGCAGGGCCGGGCACGAGGCACAGCTCAGGCAGTGCCTGCCGAACGGCTGCTGCAAGCCAGCCTCTCCACCTTGAGCGCGAGTACGCGTCACCTGGAGCATTTGTCCCACACTCTCCGCCTGGCCCCCACCCCCCAAGAGTCTGGGTCAGGAGACCTGGAGAGGTGGCCCAGATTCTCCATGTTTAAAAGTGCCCCCAAAGGAGAGGTGATCCAGACCCAGACTGGAGAAAGGCTGACGGCAGCTGCATGCACGTGTCTGCACATCGCTGGGAAGGTGAGCGCACCGTGTGCTGCACACGTGACCTGCACATGTGGCCTGCATGCGGCAGCGTCCCCTGCACCAGCCTCCTGAGCACCGGGGAGCAGGTCTCCGAGGTTTCAGCATCTCTGACGGGACTAGTGTTGTCACAACATCAAGTTTATGAAGCCTTTCTACATTCAAGATCTTTTTGAGTTTTTGAAATTTACCCACTTAAAAGGGTGTCCAGGTGAGTGGAGGAAGGTGTGTATGTGTACATCTGTAAGAGTTTGTCTTGTGTGTCCTTTTGTACTATCATAAAGCTTTGGAACAGGCACAGTGTAAAAATAAATAAATCGCTACGCCTACAGCAAGGGTGTATATATATATATACGTAGGTCGTTGTCACATGCACCACCCGTCTTGTCACTAAAGTATTTAATGCTTTCCCCCATCCTTAGTTCACAAGTAGAGTGTTCACTGTAGAGATTTACAAATATAACAATAAATAAAATAATTATCAGAAAAGTTTGTTCAACATCACCTTTCCAAAAAAATTCTTTTTAAAACATCAAATTCATTCATCTTTCACACCACCCTGGGGGGCAGGCGAGTTATTGGCCCCATTTCATGAATGAGGAGGCAGGGCCCCAGCAAGGTGGGTGACCTGCTACTCACGGCCCCTCCAGGCTCTGCGGACAGAGTGGGACCTGGGTCTCTGGGCTCCGTTCCATTGCTGTCCTCTGAAGCCAGAGGACCATTTTTCTGTGAGCTGTTACCCAACCTCCATGCCTGGCTCCACAACAGCTGAAGGATTTCCAGCCTGCAGCGAGCAGAGCCAAGAAGGCCCCGGAGTGAGCACCAAGGAAGCCTCCAACTATCACACCCACAGCCCAAGACCTGGGCTCCCCTCCACCTTCAGGGTCAGGGTGCTTACTGGCCACGGTGATGTTGACATCCTGCTGCCGCTGACCAGCCAGGTTGGCCGCATGGCAGGTGTAGACACCAGCATCACTCTCGGCAGTACTGGCAAACACCAGCTCGTGGCCCTTTTGGTAGACTCTGCCGTGGGCGGGCAGCCGGACTCCGGCGTGCTCCCACCACATGCTGGGCTCTGGCAGACCCTGCGGGGGCAGGCAGGCCACACGCTCCTCGCTGCCGACGGTGAACACCCGGGGCTCAAATGGCGGCATGTCGTCAATCTCTGCGGGGATATGAGTGGGAAGGAGATAGCCGATTACTGTGGGTCCCGGGATACTTGACATCCTTCTGTCATAAGCTTTGTCCCTTTTCCCCTATAACTCTCAGTGTCTCCTCTTCCTACCCCAGCATCCTCGTCTTTCCTCTGTCCCAAGCTGCTCAAGTGGAAACAGGAACCTAAATCTCTACATGCCAACAATGTTGAAGGCAGCCCCCACCTTGATACCCCAGGCCCCGAAACCCACCTGCCAGATGAAGCGTGGCCTCCAGGACGACCGGAGGGCCCCTCTGGCCCTGGCCTATGCATCGGTAGACACCAGCACTGCGCGGCCGGACCTGGGTCAGCAGCAGAGACCCGTTGGCAAACACTGTGGCTCTGCGGAGGTGGAGGGGGCTGCGGGAGGCGGGGGGGACAAAGTGCTCATTGAAAGAAGCAGCCCACGGGCCTGTGTGGAAGGGAACGTGATGGGACCGTATCTCACCAAGGCCAAAGACATAAGAAGGTATCGGCCAGGAGCAGGGCAGAGAGGAGAAGGCCGACACGCCGTGTTAGTGTGCGTGTGTGCGTGTGTATGTGTACATGTTTACGTGTTCAGTCATTCATGTGTATATGCAGCCGTGCCATCGACTACAAGAGACTTGGCTTTTGGAGTGGCAAGGGGAGCAGCAAGGTTTAAATGGGACAGCGAGGAAATCGACAGTGTGCAACTATAGGGACCAAGGGGCCACCTTCCTGCGGGGTCAAGATAAGACTGCAGGTAAGGCACCTGGCTCCAGCAGTCAGAAGTCCCTCAGCCATGCCAGACAAACACTGACGATATCCTAGGGGCCGAGGCTCAGGGAGCCACAGCCCCAAGGACCACGGCTACACCTGCCACCACATAGGTGCTTTCTGTTTCCACAGGGCCTGGGCGAGAACAGAAGTCCCTACAAAGGAGCTGGCACCTTCTAGAAGTGTTCACTTCCTCCAAAACACACGCAGGTGTGTGCTGGATGTATGTGTATATGTAAGGTGCCTTTGTCATCCTATCCAGCCTGTGACCACCCAGGTCCCCTGTGTCCCTCCATCCCCGGGTCCTTACGTCTCGATGTTAGAAAACACACATGAGCAGGAGGTAATGGGGGAAAGAAGCAGAGCCGCTGCTAGCTCATACAATGCCTTTGTGGGAAACCAGAAAAAGATGTCCTTCCTGGAGACTTCCCTTTGTTGGACTCATTTAGTAACAAGACGACACTGCACTGCCATCTGCCGGAACTCTGAAGTAGTACACATGCAGGTCTCTGATGTCTGTGATAGGACTGGCCTTCCCTTTTGAGCAGGGGGAACTGCGCAGTGCACAACCTGGACCACCGTTCCTGAAGGCCCGTCAGATGCCTTACCGGCTGCGGTTAGTGATGGGAGTCTCATCTTCAAAGACCCACTGCAGGCTTGGGGGTGGCCGGGCTGAGAACTGACAGTGAAACATTGCCTCCTCGTTCCTCGCCACCACCACATCCTGGGGCGCCAGCACCACCCTGGCAAAGCTCTCATCTGGGGAGGCAGAAGCACAGGCATGTGAACAGGCAGAGTGAGGAGGACCCTCCCATCCCTGCCTTCCCAGCTCCATCTCCACACCAGGCTTACCAGCAATGCTCAAGGTAAAGTTCTGGCTGCTACAGGTCTGGCCAAAAGCATTGTGGGCACAGCAGGAATAGATGCCACTATGCTCAGGGCTGGCTGGCCGGAGGGTCAGGTTCCGCTCCTTGCTGCTGACCGTGTGGTTGCTCTGGCTCTCGGAGAGGGGGCTCCCATCTCGGAACCACTGATAGGTTGGCCTGCGGGAGCAAGGGGGTCAGCCACAGGGAGGCAGGGGCACTCAGGTGGCCAGTGGAGGGAATACAGAATCAGCAGAGGATCAGGGCTAGAGCCCTCAGTTTACAAACGGGGAAACATAAGAGGCCTGGGGAGGGGAAGTGACTTGCACAAGGGCACACAGCAATTCAGGGGCAGAATCAGGCTGAGATTCTAGATCTCTCAGCTCCCAGAATCCAGGGTCACTCCGTAGCACAGTGTGCCCTTCAGGTCACCAGGGGCTAGCGTGGAGGAGCACCGGGGGCAGGGTTGTTACAGAATGAAGCAAAATGCATCTGAATAGAGTCCAGGATTTGGGGAGACATCGCTACCTGTCTAGAATAACCCTCTCCATCCCCATCCTCTAAGTCGCTGCTTACCGAGGGTGCCCATCAATGTGACATCGCAGAGTGACCTGTGCCTGTGGCTGGATCTCGGCTTCCGAGGCTGGATGCTTCAGGACCACAGGACCAGTCTCAAGCCCTGTAGCAGAAGCCATGGTTGCAGAGTGAGGAGCAGGGCAGAGCAGACCAGAGCAGAGCATGCGTGGGAGGGCAGAGGGGAAGGAGGACAAGCAGGAAACATGGAACCTGGAGGCTCTGAGCCAAAAGACAGTGCAGGGAAGCCCCATGAAGCCAAGGCCAGGGCTACACCTGGCCCACCGGAGACTGAGTCACTGCTCAGTCCCTGGCAGGCCAAGTCTGATACTTGGCCACGTTGCCTCACGGCTGTTGCCATTTGCAAAAGCATCCAGCAGAGAAATGGTCCAGGACTTGAAAGGTGGAACAATGTGAAAAAATGAAAACTTTCAACTTCCTCTTATCCACACAGCAGAAAGAGCGGACCACACTGCGTTCTGCATGCCCCATTCAACTAGAAATGGGAGAAGCTGAGAGAAAGGAGGGGTCCCGCAGAGCTCAGGAGTTGAGGGTCTGGTGGGGGGACGCGCAGAGCCCCGGCTCTCACATTTGATGTTGAAGGAGGCGTTGGCACTGCGGGCCTCCTCTCCAGTAGCCTTATCCCGAGCCACGCACTGGAAGGCTCCGGAGTCCTGCAGCCGGTCCACAGCCGCGAAGCTCAGGCTGCTGCCCTGAGCGAAACGCCGCTCGGTGTCCAGGACAGGGGCCCCGTCCAGCAGCCAATATACGTGCACGGAGCCTGAGGCCTCGACCTCACAGCGGAGCAGCGCCCGGCGCCCCTGCAGAGCATCCTGGGAGGACGGCTCCTTGATGAAGACGATAGCTGCCTGGGCGCCTGCAGATGGGAACACGAGACAGAGAGGGTCAAGGGGAGATGCTGTGGTAACAGGTCACTGATCGCCCTGTGCGCGGGGAAAAGGGGCCGTGTACACAGAAAACACCCAGTAAGCACGAGTGAGAAGGCTCCTGAAACCGCCAATGCCAAGTGTCAACGAACTTTTACACGGTGCTGGCTCCACAGGCACCAGCCTGAAAAGGGACACAGGGCAATTACACAGGTTATGGCAAAATTCACAACAAATGAATGGCGTGAGCACAGGAAAGGAAGCCCCAAAGGTTGGGGTGGGGGTTGCTGGTGGCACACAGGAGGAAGAGGGCCTCGAACCTGTGGGACCAGATCACAGGAGGTCTTGACACTGGGCTGGAAAGCAGGGGACATTAGCAGACAACCCTCCCCACCGTCTTCAGAATCCAGGATGCTGAGCAAAGTCAAAACTAAATCATAATCCAAAGAGCATCTTTCAAGAATTACTGGTACTCACACCCCTACGGAGGGTCCTCAGGTCAGGGAGGGTACTTTGAAGCCCGCCCACAGAAACTCTGCTGCCCAGTGTCCCCCAGGGGCTTCTTTGGGAGAACCCCATTACAGGGGAAGCCAATATATTCTCTAGAACCAGGGCTATTCCCAAAGACATGCCAGGGCCACCCCCACATTCCCACTCCCCACCCCTACAAATCCACATGTGGCCAAGGCTGGCTTTTCTGTGCTAAGTTGAGAGGTGAGCCAAGTGGTTGCAGGTTTTCACCAGAATCCATTCCCCCTCCTGCATGGCTACAGTTCAGCTCTGGCCAGGGGGCCCCTCAGAGAAGGGGAACCCTGCAACCAAAGGTGGAACCACAGCCAGGGAGAACAAAGGGAGGAGTGAGAAGCCTGTGCTGAGTAGCAGATGGGTCGAGGAGGCGGAGGGCAGGGCCGGGCAGGTGGCATGGTTACAGGAGCAGGAATAACACACTGGGCTTTGTTCCTGGCCCACGTTGAGTACCCTGCCACGGCCCGAAGCTGCTGGGCCTGGAAGACCAGTCTCCTGGAAGACCAGCCAGGGGTGGGTGACAGCACAGAAGGGGACGTGCCACTCCCCCACCCCCCGGGAGAAGAAACGGACTACCTGGGGCTGCTACATAAAATAGCAGGCTCTGCCTCTGGCCAAACCGGGCCCAACGAGAGCATGAATAAAGAGACCAACAGGTCTTGCCCATTCCCCCCCAAAACACTGGAAACCAATCTCAGAACCCACAGGCCGGGGCCCAGATGAGGGGCTGTCGCTGGTGTTGGTCCTTCTCCCAACATTCTCAGAGGGGCCAGCACACAGGATACACGGAGCTGGGGACAGCTCAGAGCACCCCACCGCTCTCCGGCAGAACTGTGGGCTCTCTCTCGACGGGACAATTCTCCACCGTGCTGGGCCGCCTCGCCCACTGTGCAAGTTAAAACTTGGCCCCCTGGGCACTGCTAAGCACCCCCAGTCATCCTGACAGCCCAACACCTCCACCCACTTCCCAACACCTCATCTCGGTGTGGCCCTGCCCCTGCTGGGCAACTCGGTGCAATCCCTTGGTGGTGCACACGGGTAAACTGGCGTCCAGAGAGGAAGGCATTTGCTCAAGATAAAACAGATCATTTGTGGCAGAGCCAGAACCACGACCAGAGCCCCACGCTTTTCCCAGCCCCGCCCAGGAACTCAAAACCACCCCTGGAAGTATCGGATCCCACTCCTCGCAGCCAGGTGGAGTGGACATCTCTTGCAGACAATGCTGGCACACAAAGGCACTCAGCTGACTACTGGCTGAACCGAGGTAACCTCCACGGAAGTGTGGGACAAGAGGCGCCTGGAGCCCTTCCCCACCACCTCTCATGACACAGATAGTAGCCTCGAGACCAGGCCCCAAGGGGCCTCCTCAAATGTGACTCCCCAAAATGGGACTATAGACCCAGAACTCCAGGATGCCCATCAAAGGCCAGAGGGATTACCTGACTGGAAGGACAGACATCGCCCCCACCCCTGCTTCCCTGCTCAGACACAGTGGGGGGCCAGGAGTCTCACTCACGCAGAGGAGCAGAGGAGCAGAGGAACGCTAGTTAAGGTTTAGAATCCGGCAGGCCCGGTTCCAATCCTCACCCTATCACACTGGGCGTGTCCAACTTCGTGCAGGAGGGCCTCGCACAGAGCTGCCCAGGTAAACAGTAGCTACCGTTACTATTACCTATTACTGTGGCTGCTCTTCCTGCCCAAAGACTCACATTTTAAGAACATTAGAAAGCTCCCTGTCTTGCCCAGGCCCAAGGCCACTCCCAGACCCTGGATGGGACGGAGCTGCCACAGCAGCGAAGTCTGATGGGTGGGATGGCAGGAACAGGCCCATGGGGTTGGCTGCAGGAACCACAGACCAGTGGCCACAGAAACCTGAGCCAGAAGAAGAAATGGCATGACTCAGAGGGGACCCAGCATGGCCTCCAGCATCCCCTCCTGGTGCTGGGGCTGGGGCTGGGGCTGCCCCGGGCTGTGGTGAGTGATGCTGCATTCCCAGACTGCCACTCAGAGCCCCCTGCACCCCCACATCGATAGGGCCTGGGAAACATCAAAGCCGGCCCCGCGGGGCCCTCTGTCCTGACGTCAGCCCACAGCAGGTCCTGGTTAGTGCTTGGCTGGGGCAGACGTTAGATGTTACAAAGGCAGGGAGCACAGCCACCAGGCCTTCTCCAAGGCCCCGGGGCCTGCTCCGAGCCCACAGCTGGGCCATGAGGCTCCTCGTGCAGGCGGCTGGCCCAGGGCTGTGGCATCCCCATTTGCTGAGTAGACAGCACTGAGGTGGGCCCAGTCTGGCCACCTGCACGGTTTGCAGAGAGGTCAGTTGTTTTGCTGGGGGAAACAGGAAGGAGACTTAGAGGCAGACCAAGGAGCCGCAGCAAAAACTCCAGACTCCAGAGAAAGCAGGGCTGGCAGGTAAGGAACTCTCCGGGAGCTTCAGCTGACACAGCAACAAAAAAATGAAGGACAGCAATGAGAGGAGGAGGGCTTTGGGGGGCTGAGGTGGTACCTGCCTCAAGGTGGTAGGGTCACCAACAAGTTCCTGTCCCTGTACGACCTCTGACTTGAGGACGCCCCCGGGGGCTGTGGTCTCTGGTGGAACACTGTCACGGGCTTCCCAAAGCTGCCCCCTCTCATGGTCCGGCCACAATGTCCATGCATCTCGCCTACTACACACAGCACCTCGCAGAACACACAGCCGACTGTGCTCCTGGAGGCGGCCTGCTCGGTGTGGCAGCTTCAGGGCTGCCCTACAGCCCGGCCACTCCCTACCAATGCCAGCTTAGCCTGGCCTCTCCGTCCCCTTCCCCTTGGGACGCCAGGGCTACCACCCAGGCTGTGTAAGGCCGAGTGGGTTCACACAGTCAAAGCTCACAGCGCAGCATGGAGCACCCGGAGGGCAGGGGGCTGCCCGGCAAGAAGCCCCTCTGCAGTGACAGGCAGAGCCCCCTGCCCACATGTGACGCCCACCCCAAGAAAGCTGCAGCAGCGAATACCCGATAAGGACATTCTCCTAGCTGTTTCCTCGGCTCCCCAACAGCCACCTACACGCAGACACTCCCTCTGCCTGAGCCCTGGCCCCAGCCCCCTGAGAAAGGGCTGTGTGGGCGGCGGCCCAAGTCCCGCTCCCCACCCCCCAGCACGCATCTGGTCTGCTGCCTGCCCTTCTTGTTGCTCTCTGGGCTCCAGGCCCAGTCCACCCATGTGTGTATGTGTGTGCATGTGTGCGTACACACATGTAAACAAGAATTTATAGAGAGCAGAGAGCAGCAGGAAGTTTTTCTGCTCTGAAGTAATTTCAGCTGCTTCGGTCCAAGTGTCTATCTGGGCCACTCCGCTACCCATGTCTCAGCGGCCAGCCTTCCTAGGCTAGAAAAACCACCCCGGACACGGTGCAGGCTCCAGGGACGGCCCAACTTGGCCAGCTGATTTTATCCACCCTCTCCCTCTTGTGAAAGAAATCCCATGCTTGGAACAGATGCCTTAGGGTCAGACTGAGATGCCAGGATGACCCTGGCTGGCCTGGCTGACCTCTCCACACCTAAGACGCAGTCCGGGTTCCCAGGCCCCTGTGCGGACGGGCATCCTGACGTGCGAGAGCCCAGGCCTAGGTGGCTCCTGTTGGCCACACAGACCCCTGAAGGAGAGGGTGGCCAACTTCCTGTGCCCCGTCTGTCTGGGCAACAGCATCGGGACATGGGCCACACACGCTCCGGTGAAGAGAGTGGCCCCGGGACCCTCACCCACATGAGTGGACAGCCCTCCTCACAACGCCCTCCACAGGGGAACTCTAGGGCAGGGGTCCCCAACCCCCCGGGGCTGTGGTCCGGTAAGGTCCGTGGCCTGTGAGGAATCCGGCTGCACAGCAGGAGGTGAGCGGAGGGAAGCTGAGCCATAGCTCATAGCTCGCATTACTGCTGAAGCTCACAGCTCTGCCTCCTGTCCCTCCAACCCAAGCCACCCCCCACCACCCCAGTCTGTGGAAAAATTGTCTTACACAGAAAACTGGCCCCTGGTGCCAAAAAGGTTGGGGACCGCTGCTCTAGGGGCACCAAGTGAGAGGCCCCAGAAGTACCAGTGTCCCCAGTCCCACTCCTCCTCCCTAAGAGACCAATGCACTGTACCACACCCTTGGCCTTCAGGGACTTAACTGGCACACTTTCAGCTGCTCTGGAGCTGCTTCAAGGCCCATGGCCCACAGACATTTGGAAGTGTTTTGAGAAACAAATCTCAACTGTGGCAGGAACAAGTTACTTGGGTGGACAAACCCAGCCATCCCCCAATTCACCCAGGTCGGCAGAAACACAAATTGCTGAGTGGGATTGGTGGATTTGGCACCTGGAACATGCTTCTCCGATACCACCAGCACACCATCAGTGTACTGCCTGTAACCTAACTGATAAGCCCAGAGCACCAGGGTTCAGAGGGTTGCTGAAAGTCAAGCACAGCTGACCCCGAGATCCAGAGGCAGGGCACAAAGTTCTGTCCCCCTTTGGTCTTCCCAGAGTCCTTGACAGGAGCCCCACCGCCCTGGCTCCCAGCGATGCAGGAGGGCGCAGAGCCAGGGGCCCAGCTGAGTTTTGCTGTCCTGGGATTTAAATGTAAATATCTGGAGAGGCTCCAACATCTGGATTAGAGGAACAGAACAAAGTCACCAGGGATTAGGGCAGAAACAAGCTAGTGGGCCAGCTCTTGTACCTTAGATGAAACCCACAGCTCAGATGAGCTGCCCCGCTCACCCCCGGGAGGCCCTGGAGGGAGAGATCAACCTCTAACAGCAAGAGTGTGACTGTGTGTCCGGCACCACGGGGCATCCAAGCCCAGAAGGACACGTATGCCAGCTGGAGATGTGGTTTAAGATGCTACCCAGCCAGCAGCCACACTCCCCGACCCTAGCTAGAGCCAGCCTGTCCTCTGCTGGGGCTGGGAGGGCCCCACCTGGACATCTCTCCCCCTTAGAATCCCTTCAGTGGCGGTGACGTCTCCAAGGAAGCAGCAATGAATTAAAAACCCAGCCAGAGTGAGGCTGTGCGATCATGCAGAAGGAACATGGAGGCAAGGAGACCTGGGTTCCAGTCTCCACACAACCACTAACAAATGGAGTAACCCTGGCAATCACCAGCAATCCCTGCCCCCTGCCAGCCAGGCCGTTTCATTATCTGTAAATCTGGAGAAATAAGAGGATGAAACTGGACAGCCACCAAGACTTAACACTGGGTTCACTGCAAGGGCCCTCAGAGGCAGTTGCAGAAGCAAAGGGCTCACTCCCCACAGTCCCCTCCCTGCCCCCAAGCTTTAGAGCAGTCCCTAGAGCCCCTGCAGCCGGCAACAGGGCCAGCCCCGGAAGGGATTAGGAGTGAGGCTATAAATGGCAGGCGTGGGGGTTGGAGGCAGCTGGGGGCTGCAGACAGGGACCCCGCATCACTTCGGACAAGCTGCTCCCATTTCTGTGGCTCGGCTTGCATCCTGCCTCTGCCCTGGCCACACACTTGCACTGAAAGCTCACTGCCTGTGACATCCGGAATATCCCCACCTGTGCTGTGACCCAGAGCTGTGTCCCCAAGCTGGACTGCAAGCCTGAGGGCAGAACAGACCTCCGTGTCCAACATGACATGGCTGTGTATGTTAGAGGGCCTGGGCCACACAGGAAACACCCCGCAAGCCTTCTTGGAGGAATAAAGTCACGTAAGAGTCTATCTCACCCTGAATCTTGTTCTGTGTCCTTTATCCAATCTTGGCCAACTTAATCTTCCTCTCTGGGTCTCAGTTTCCTCACCTGGAAAATGGCAGCCTTGAAACTGATTTTAGTGGAAACCCCAGAAATTCGAGGGAACTGAGGACCCCGAAATGTCCTTTGAGAGGGTGATCCCGAGGTATCCCAAAGGCCTGGGGGTGGGGGCGGCTCTAGAACAGACCTCCAGCGAGATCCAGGACTTCCCTCCACACTCTTCGCCTTGGGATAGAGATCCATTCTCCTCCGCCCCAAGGAGAGACAGACAGACACACGGACCTCAGGCAGCTGTCTCCTGAGGACGCCAGTGAGGGGCCTGCAGAAATAACAGATATCGCAGAGAAAGCGATGGGCTGCTGGGCCAAGCTGGGAAACGAACCAGCGGCTCAACCCCAGGAAGACCTCAAGGATGCTCAGCTGGTGCGCTCGGGGATTCCAGAGGGGACGAAGGGGCTAGCCCCTCATCATTCAGAGAAGATGGAAAGAGATTCGATGCAGGCCCCACTGCCTTTCATTATGGGGTCCAGACCTGGCGGTCTGCCTCCCAGGTGCAGTGGTCAGGGCTCTGGGAGACCACAGCAAGAACACAGCGGGCTGAGGCTGGGAGTGAGCTGACCACGGCCTTGCCTGGGAGGCAGGGGACAAACTGAATGACAGGCTGGGGACTACTACCTTGGCCCACGACTGGTGGGACCAAGTCTTAGATGACTAGCTTTCAAGACAGGCTCAAAAACCTCTGTGAGACTCCGTTTCCTGAGCTCCTTTTACCCATCTTTGCCTCACCCCTGGGAGGCTGATAAGGCAGTAAGCACAGACCCCACACCTCACCAGGGTGGTCACAGCAGTTCACCCCAAACTCCCTGTGGAAGGGAGAGTATGATTCCCTGCCCTTTAGGTGGCGCGGCCTCAACTATATTTAATGAGAAAAGTCCTCCCTCAGACCCACTCTGTCCAAGATGGTAGCCAGTAGCCACATGGGGCTATTTAACTGTAACTTAATTGAAATGAAACAAAATGGAAAGTTCATTCCCTGGGTCACACCAGTCTCATTTCAGGTGCTCCGGAGCCGCCCGGGGCTGTATTAAACAGCATGCACACAGGAAAGTTCCGCCCCTGTTAAAAGCCCTACCTGACGGGCTGCCTTAGCTCCTCTGACCACTTCTCCCGGCCATGTGCACAATCACGTGACTTCCAAGCCAAAGAACCCTCTACACGGTGCCTCATTTCACAGCGGGGGGGGGGGGGGGGGGGGAGGGACTGCAGTCAGCGATCCCGGGAGATGGGGGGTCAGGAACTGCCCCTGGGTCTGTTCGGCTCCTACTTCTGACCCACACTGGCTGCAGTCCACTGCTCTCGCTGACTCCCCCGCAACCATCCTATCGGCTCTAATGGAAACCTTTCCTCTGTCTGCGCTCTGGCGAAAGGTGACTACTGTTAAACCTGCAGGTATGTTCGACTTCTGTAACTGGCCTTGTGTCATCTCCCCCTCTGCTTTTACCCATTTAGCACTATGTTTTGAAGACCCTTCCCTATGGCCATCCCCTACATGCTGCTCTTCTCCAAAGTTAAACTGACCATTGGGTTGGGGGGGAGAAGCAAATGGATCTTTTTAAAAGCAGGGCACGCTGAACAGAGCTGTCCAGTTTGAAAATCATTCTCTGAGCCTCCACCCTCCTCTCCGTGGTGCCCCGGACCCTGCCCTGGCCTCTAGCACAGCACCTAGTCCCACACTGTCTGCTTCCCCCGCTCGAATGGGTAGCAGCAGAGCCTGGGGAAGCCCACATGTAAGCACCCACACCAGCTTCTCCTGCTCCCCGTCCTCCTCCCCACAAACCCGGAAAGTCACCAAAGAGGCTGGACCTCAGCTGGTTTCAAAGGGATGAGAGAAAAAGTCCGTCTCATACTTTTATATTTAGAATCATTCTGCAAACCACTTCCTGGAGCAGACAAGAGTAGGGAATGTGAGGAAATCATTTTGCTATGTGTGATGTGGGAAGCACGAGCCGCTCGGGGCCTGTGGCAGCCACACACCCAGTGACAGGCAGCTATGCTTAACACATGTGCGGGAGACAGACACGCCCCTTGGCAGCCTGGAGGAGACCCCCTTGGACAACCTGCAGGGCCAGAAATCAGGCGGGGCCCAGGAGTCAGAACTACACCACCCTCAAAGCACCCTGCCCGTAGCCTTCCTTCCTTTCCTTTACCCGCCTGACCCACAGCTGCTCTGGAAACCAGCCCTCCTCTCCAGGGAGGGCTCTCACAAAGGGATGCTCCAGGCTTCAGGCCTCAACCGGGCACAAAGAGAAGAATCCAGACTGAAGGAGGAGGCTTGGAGAACCACTGGCTTAGAGTTAAGGGCGCCCTCCTGGATTCTAGTCTGCTGGGGCTGGGGCGATGCAAGAGGGGAAGACGTCTCGTCGTGGACATCAACTACTGCCACCACGGTCGCGGCTCAAATGCCACTCAGATGGAACGGAGTCTGGCCCGCCGCCACCGGGCGAGGGGCGCCAGCGAACCGGGGGAGAGGTGGAGGGCAGACCCGCTGCTTAAAATATAAACTTCCTAATAAGGCAAAGCTAAGTTCATTCTTTTGTTTAATCTCTTAATTGCATTACTAATGATTTGTTCCTTTACTTTTTCCCCAAAAAGAGTCAGTTTCCAAAAAGCACTGTGGCTAAAGAAGGCAAAACAAGCATTCCAACCTCCAAATCAATAACAACAGATGAAAAAAACACAAACTGATGAATAATAGAAACAATTTCTTGTAAGTTATTTTTAAAAGCCCCCCAAATTTGCAACTCATCACCAGATGCTTAAAGCTTAGGGATAGCCAACTGGGGGGGTGGGGCAGGGCGGGCATTAAATGTTACAAAACCAAGCGCACACACAGAGCGGCAGGGAAAAACAGCCCCTAAGAGTGGCTGATGCAATACTGCAATGAACAGCCAGAAAAACGGCAAAGACCTGAATTTTATTCTGCGCTTACTCCGTCAACCTTTAGGACCTGAAAGGCACCAAGATCTGAGTTCACTTAAGTCTGGACCTGGCTGTCCCTCCATCCGAGAGGTGCTTCTTGCAGACCCTTAGAGCAGGGGGTGGGGTAGGGTTGGACACAGATGAGCAGACACTGACGGAGAGAGACACAGGGAGATAGGAAGATAAGACAGAGGGAGTTAAAAGGAAACAGAGACAGAGACAGACCGGTCTACAGACAGACAGGCCACAACAGAGGAATACTAACAACTGACAGACAGAGTACGGTCAGACTGAGAGAGGAGAGATGTTGGCAGACAGGGACCCAGACCTGACAGACAGGGGGAGAAGGTAAGAGATCAACAGGGCGAGACACAGACAGAGACAAACTGAGACACAGATAGAGTGTAACGCAGAATCACAGACAGACCCAGAGAACGGGTTACGAAAGACGACGACAGCGGTAGCCAGGCAGCTCAACTGGTGAGAGCATCATCCTGATACATCAAGGTTACGGGTTCAATCCCAGCTCAGGGCACGTACAAGAACCACCAACGAATGCATAAATAAGTGGGACAACAAATCAATACCCTTCCTCTGTCTCTCCCTTCCTATCTCTATCTAAAGTCAGTAAATAAAAACTAAAAAGACAATGACACAGAGCACACACCTGAGTACGCCCAGGGCTTCCTGTAGAGCAGGCCCCAGCTCCACGCTGGTCCCAGCTTCCCCCAGGTCTGTCCCTGCGTCTCCAGGAAGGAGGTCCTCCCCACCCCCTCCACCACCCTCTCCAGCAGCTGCAGGGGCTCAAAATTCAGACAGTGCCTGGCTCCAGGCCACAGGGCTGCCCAGTGTCACACCAGAAACAAAAGGGCAGATAGTTGCAGGTGGGAGATCTGGGGGAGCGGAAGAGGGGAGGGGGCTCTATGGACACCAAATTCAGACCATTTGTAATGGAGAGCCTCAAATTAGAGGCTCCTGGTAAATAATTCACCAGGAAAAGCACAGTACCTTCCCCAGGCTCATCCATTATTCACCAAGATAAATGCACCATATTGTTATACTTCCTGACATTTAAAAATGGTCCGAGCCATTAGGCCAGGAGCAAGAAGACAGCAGGGCAACTTCCGCCCAACTTTTCCCGAACCCCTGACCCAGCAGCCCTGCTACGTCTGGAACCCAGTCCGCTGCTCCCCACGCAACGGCAATTCATCGACTTTCGGAAAGGGCCAGGCCTGGGCTCAGATGGTCAGGTCCGAGAGCAGGCCCCACACGACCTTCAAGGGCCCAGAGCCAGGTCATGGCTGTGCGCCGAAAAATCCTGAGCAAAGCCCCCAGTCACCAGACCCCAGAGGTTCTGGCCCTCTCAAAGAGAAAAAGCAACCGCTTGCAACCTGTCTGAGGGCAATTCTGTTCCTAGAAGGTTCAGAGTTTCACTTTGATGCCAAATGAATGACAGCAAAAGCAAAAAGAAAGGCATCCTAGACCCGGCTCTGCACGAGTCACTCTGTTCTTCAGGCCTCCCTTCTCCGTGAGTAAAATCAGCTCACTGCTCTCTGTCCTGCGGGCTGTGACAAGGGTAAGACGCTCTCTGGGAAGTTTGAAGAGCTGCACAACCTTAAGGCCCAGCCTTCAGGGTACAGGCAGGATGGAGATGGGACAGGAGCTCAGAGTCCAATCAGACTGCCTGCAGGCAAATTCTACTCTCCCACTTACCAAGTACAGGAACTTGGGCCAGTTGTTGATCCCCTCGGTGCCTCCGTTTTTGCATCTATAAAATAGTGCTAATAACAGTACCTACCGCATAGGCTTGTGGAAAGTAAATACCCAAGCTAACAAATGCGGCATGTTTGGAAGAGGGCCTGGCACATATTAAAGACCATGTGAGCTTGGGCTCTTAGCCACTATTTACTGTCACTGCTATGTCCTGGAGGTTTTTGCTTGTTTTTTTTTTAACTTTTAGGAACTATATCCCATCACAACCGCCTCTTACCCAGGAAAGGCTTTTGCTGGCATTCCTCTCGGGCAGGCCATCCAGAACTGCTAAGAGCCCTGCTGACTTGCCTCTCGCCCAGTCTCTGCCCTCTGGATATAGTGGTTCTCTCTCAACAGACGCTGAGGTCTGAAACTTCGTCCCGCCCCTGCCCGACAGACCCTTGGAGCCTCCTGGTCCCTGGCTGCACCTAACTTGGGGCCCTGTGGTTCAGGGTCTGCTGCCCCATGTTGGTGAAGCTCCACAGGGTAGCTGCTGATGGCTGGGAGCCTTGCGTGCTGCCCGCTGCCCTAGGGGCTCCCAGGCAGTGGCCAAATTAGCAGTTACTCATAGTTCCATTCACTCCCCCCACAAAAGCTTCTCCAATAAGAGCCACCTTCAATGGGAACAATAATCAGAGTGATACAGAATTGTACAACTGAAGCCTATATAATTTTATTAACCAATGTCACCCCAATGAATTCAATTTAAAAAAATAACTGAAAAAGGCAAAAAAAAAAAAAAAATCAAAGCGAGTCTGTCTGTCTGGGTGATAAGGGATCCAAACCATTTCCGTACAGAGCAGGCTTCTGGCCTCGAGGAGCACAGCCGTGGAGAGGTGAGGAGGGCACAGCGGGCGTTTACGTACCCGCTCGTGTCTGGAACAACCACGGAACTTCAGCTTTCTGGTCTCACAAGGCCCCAGTGGGAGAGCACCGGGAAGTTCTGGCTTTGTAAAGGAAAACACCTGACTACATAAAATAGAAGTCGTAAGCAACTCTCAACGGCGAACGACAAATTAGGAAAATTATTTCCAGCAATTGACAGAAGTGGGGTCGCTGGCCTTGATATATAGTTACAAACCAATCATAACTTCTAAATTCCAATAGTAACATGAGCAAAACAACATGAAGAGCTCTCAAAACAAATGTAAATGATTAATAAATATAAGAAAATGTTCCAATACATGAGCAACACAAGAAATGCAAATTAGAACAAATTATTCTGCCCACCAGACGAATGCCAAGAATTTAAAAATAACACTCAACACTGGCATGTCTACGGAAAAAATGGTCCTCGTGCTTTGCTAATGGAGTATAAATGCCAATAACTCCCTTCTGGAAAGTGGTTTGGTAAAACTGTACCAATATCCTAAAAAAACCCCATGCCCTTCCTCCTTGGAGAAGGGCCGGATTCCAAGTCTGCGGCAGGAAATGTGCAAGGAAACAAGCAAAGACTAGCGGGGTCCCGTCAAAGGTTCAGGGTCAGCTTGAAGGGGGTCCCATGGACAACAGACTGGGCCATTTAAGCAACCATAAAGATAACAACCACACTGACTTAAGCACATCAAATAAGTTTAAAATCCCTGAGCTCATAATAATGTTAAAAAAAAAAAAAAAGCCCAAAGCTTTCCATTGGTCACCTTTGAAAGATGCCAGAAAACCAACTCATTATTTTATACTTTATTTTTTTAGAGAGGGGAAGGGAGGGAGAAAGAGAGGGAGAGAAACATCAATGTATGATTGCCTCTCACGCACCCCCCCCCCCACTAGGGACCTGGCCTGCAACCCAGGCATGTGCCCTGACTGGGAATCGAACCAGCATCCCCCTGGTTCTCAGGCCAGCGCACACTCCACTGAGCCACACCAGCCAGGGCCCAACTTATTATTTTAAAAACTGGTAAAGAATGAAGCATTTTTTTCCCTTTCTTGCAAAGCTATACCTCATGACAACCGGTATAACCGAACAGTTTCTGAAGGGAGGCTTGTCTTTCTAGAAGTCTCCTGTGGATAAACAGAATACTACCATTTTACAACCCCTAACGAAATAATGGACCTAGCAATGGCTGTTGACGGCTGCCAATTCCCAAGAGAACCAGATGTTGCGTCTCCTGATGTTCACATGGAAAAAAAATCCCCTCCGAACCTCATGAAGTCTCTAGATCTAAGTTTCATTGTTAAAAAGTTTAAGCAGCTCTGCAGAACAAATTTGGAAAGCAAGGGAGGGGTAACGATGTGCCACAACAAAAACAACTGTGAATGCACATACTGCGTCTTCTCTTGCTCCCAGAAACGGTTACTGACACCCAGTATTGTTGAACTTTCCTGTGCTCACAACCTGCCTTGCCGACTAGATTCCAAGCTCCCCGAGGACGGGGCTGGTCTGGCTCTCCTCCGCCCCCTCTGCTGCAGGTGCTCAGGAAACAGCAGCTGGTCTGCAGGGGTTTTACTGAGCCAGGTATTTGGCCCCATTACCCCTGCACGATGTGGGACCAGCAGGGGGTCAAAGTCTAATATGGGATCCTCATAGGCAATTACGTTAATTACCATTATTAATTCCACAAACATTTATTTAGAGCCTACTGCTACCAAGGACTCTGCAAGGCACTGGGGATGGAGAGAGAAAAACACACAATTACTAGCTTTAAGTATCTCAGTTTAGTGGGGGAGTCCGATAAACAAACATAATTACAATAATGGTTAACACTTACAGACCGCTTCTGTGCTGGGCACTATTCCAAGAGCTTTTAACCCTATTAGCTTGTTAATGCACATAATCACCCAGTGATTAAGTAGGTACCATGATCCCCAGTATGCAGATGAGGAAACTGAGGCACAGAGAGGTGAAGCCACTTGCTCAGGGTCACAGAGCTAGTAAGTGACAAATGCGAGAACCAAACCTCAGGGCATCTGTCTCCAGGGGAGAGCTGTCACGGTCACTGGGCTTTTCCACGTTATCGATAACTCAGAGAGCTGGTGAGTGCACCCGATGAGCTCCTGACTCAGCGTAAAGGGAGAAGGCTTTACTCTGGAAGAAGGCTTTTCAAAACAAGGGTTTAAGACGGAATGGGGCTTCCAAGGAGAACAAGACAGACGCACGAAGTATGGTCAGAGAGTGCCGGGTAATTCAGGGTGCTCGGAGCGTAAGGCATGATGACGGGGCACAGCAAGAGGCCCCAGGAACACTGGCTGGTGGAGGAGCCAAAGGAGCGGGATACAGATTTACCCTGCTCAGGCTGACCTGTCCCCTGACCAAAAAAAATTACCACCAGAGTGAGTCCGTGTGTCCCAGAAGGCCACTGTCAGGTAGAAAATAGACCTAGAGGCTCTTTTGTCATGCACCGTGCAGCAGGCACGCTCACAGAAGGCACTACCACAGGACAATGCCACACCTGCTCTCTGAGTCTCCCGGAGCTGCTGTAACAAATCGCCGTAACCGGGTGGGATTTAAGCAACATAAGTTTATTCTCTCACAGTTCTGGAAGCCAGAAGCTGGAAACCAAGGTGTCAGCAAGCGTGGCTCCTTGTGGAGGCTCTGAGGAAGTCTGTTCCAGGCCTCTCTTCTCCACTCTGGTGGCTGCCGGCAATCCCTGGTGTTCCTTGGCTTGCAGATGCTCCCACTCCATCCTCACTTGGCCATCTTCCCGCTGTGCACGCCTGTGTCTCTTTTTGTAAACACACCACCCGCCCATCATATACGATTAAAGTCCACCTTAATGACTTCTCTCAACAACTCTATTTCCAAATAAGACCAAATCCACGGGTACCAGACTTAGGGCTTTAACATTCCCTTTGGGGGGTCACTGTTCAACCCGTAAAACCTGCTATTCTGCAACTTAGTTTTTTTTCTACAGTTAACCGCAGATATCCTTCCATATCTGTTCACATGATTCTGGCACATTCATTTCAACTGCCATTCCACTGTATGAGTGACCCGTAACTACTTGTAAAACACCCTAATGGACATGCAAATGGTTTTAAATACGTTGCCGTTTCAAACAATGCTCCAGTGGACCCTCTCCGTATAGGAACTCGTGCACATTGGTAATGAGAGCGTTTCTGTAGGGTGACTTCCTAGAAACAGAATCCCCCCTGGACCAAAGAGAATACGGCTTCAAGTTTTTGAAAAATGACAAACTGCTCTTTAAAACGGATATGCCAATTTATGCTTCCTTACCAACACTGATACTTACTACCCTTTATTAATCTGAAAGACATAAAATAGTACTTTGCTTTAATGTGCAATTTGAGACACTTAGTTTGTCCTTTAACAAGATAAAGCAGCCTTTCACGTTTTTACTGGTTAGCTGAACTCTTTGTTGTCCATTTGCTATTCAACTTCCTTACCAATATTTTCCCTGTTTACTTTTTATTGTTAACCTTTTATTGATTTGTAATCAGGAAGATAAGGCCTTTTCTGGATTACATGTTGCATGTTCCCCCCGAGAATGGTCATCAAGCTGCTGAAGGCCTTCTATGTGCCCGGCATTGTTCCAAGTGCTGGAATACGGCAGAACGGGGCAGTGAGGGTTCCTGACCGCAACTGTTATTTAACTTCTCACGAGAAAATGTGCCTGCATGTGATTTGGGCTGGGCAAGAGATAGGAAGAAAATGTTCACCCTTGGGTGCAGGATCCCCCTGAAATTAATTTAAATACTGTGCTGTATGATTCATTTGAGAGCCTTCTCGGGAAAAATCTCCTCCGTTCTCCAGCTGTCCTGGAAGCATCTACAAAGGAGCAGCGTGATCAGTGAAGGTGGCAGCAGAGGAAGAGCCCCACCCCCAGGTGTCCAGGGTCTTCAGTGGTTAAGCCCCTGGAGTTCAGAGAGCCAAGGAAGTTTTAAGAAGAAATAACTAACTCCTCCCCATTCCAGCAGAGGAAGTATCATTGGAGCCCCCCTCCACCCCCTCCCACAAGCCCCAGAAAGGGTGATGTGTGACTGGGTATGTCTGGCTCTGACCCTTCCTCCCCCGCCTACTTAGGGCACAGAGAGAACATTTTATAGAGGCAGCCTACATACACATACAGGGATGAATCGGACCAGCTCATCCTCTTCAGGAACAATTGTGTTCCTCAACCTAGCCTTTATCAATAACAGAGGTGATACACTGATCTCCGTCTACCCAATTCCTGGGTCCGGCGTTTTTCTTTCCTCTCCGCCTCCACTGGTTTCCAATTCAGAGCAGACAAGGGTGACATTTACTGCATCCTTCAACATACAGTTTCCAGTGTTTTACGGGGTTTTGTTGATTTTGTGAAAGGGATAAATGTTTCCATTGTATTTTCTAAAAGGTTAATTGCTGATAGTTATTAATCCTTCTGGGTTGTGTGCACTTTTGGATTTGGCCAAATGACTCCAGGGTCTTAGTGATTCCAGTGTTTTCCGTTGATACTTGGGCTTCACATGTAAAACAAAAGATGCCATCAGCAAAGAACAGAAACTGTATTTTGACTTTTGTTTCCTATAGAATTATTTCAGCTACAGTTTCTAGAATGTTAGTTAAATAATAGTGACTTTGTTATTTTAATGAGAACAGCATAATTTTATTTTAAGTATAATATTAGCTGTGGTTTGAGATTTTTAAAAAAAATTAAGGTTTCCATTCAAGATGCAGGCGTAGGTAAACGTGGCTCACCTCTTACCACAACCTTAGGAAAAAATCACAACTAAACTACAAAACAACTATCACCCAGAATTGTCCGAAAATGGAACTGCATGGAAGTCTGGCAACCAAGGAATTAAACAAGTCACATGCATTCAGATAGGTAGGAGACACAGAACAGGGGGTCCCACACCTACATGTGATGGATAAAAATCAAGAGGGATACCCAGGAGTGAGGGATCCCAGCCCCACAGCACACCACTCAGCCCAGGGTTCCAGTGCCAGGAAGGTAAGTCCCCATAACTTCTGGCTGTGAAACTAGTAGGGATTGGGGGAGTGGAAGCAACTACAGGATTCTCAGGTGTCTCCTTCTTAAAAGGTCCACAGTGAACTTAGACTTACCTAGACTCACTCCCTCTGGGCTCCAGCACCCGGGAAGCAACTTGAAGGGCACCAGTGGTATGGGAGAAACGGAAGCGTCTGACACCGGGGCCAGTGTTGGGGGACAGCTTCCTCCCAGACAAAACTCCAAAGGCCAGGCAGGGGCCACTGATTAATTTCTGAGCCCTCCCCGACACAGGCCCACAGAGCAGCAACCCCATATCTGAGACTCCATCAACCTGGTTCACACACATTGCCCTGCCCAGGCAATTACCTAAGGTTCCACCCCATCCAACTTATCGGTGTGCTTTTCTACATTAGGCCGGCCATGCTACTAAGACAGAGAGTCAGAGCAGCTCTACCTAATACATAGAAACAAACACTGGGAGGCTGCCAAAATGAGCAGACAAAGAAACAGGGCCAAATGAAAGAACAGAACAAAACTCCAGAAAAAAACTGAACGAAATGGAGATAAGCAATCTATCAGATGCAGACTTCAAAAACACTGGTTATAAGGATGCTCGAGGAACTCATTGGGTACTTCAGTAGCGTAAAAAAGACCCAGGCAGAAATGAAGTTTACACTGAGTGAAATAAAGAAAAATTTACAGGGAATCAACAGTGGAGGGGATGAAGCCGATAATCAAATCAATGATTTGAAACACGAAGAAGAATAAAAATGCTATCAGAACAGCAAGAAGAAAAAAGAATCAAAAAACATAGACAGGCCAAGGAGCCTCTGGGACAACTTCAAATATACCAACATTTGGGTCTGGAAGGAGAAGAGAAAGAGCAAGAAATTGAAAACTTATTTGAAAAAATAATGAAAGAAAACTTCCCTAATTTGGTGAAGGAAACAGACATACAAGTCCAGGAAGCACAAAGTCCCAAATAAGATAGACCCAAAGAGGACCACACCAAGACACATCATAACTGTCAAATGATAAATGCCAAAGGTTAAAGATAAAGAGAGAATCTTAAAAGCAGCAAGAGAAAAGCAGACAGTTACCTAC
This sequence comes from Desmodus rotundus, assembly GCF_022682495.2. Classification (NCBI taxonomy): domain Eukaryota; kingdom Metazoa; phylum Chordata; class Mammalia; order Chiroptera; family Phyllostomidae; genus Desmodus; species Desmodus rotundus. Next base: position 9,816,760 of record NC_071397.1, on the reverse strand, counting down.
AAAGGAGTTCCCATAAGACTATCAGCTGATCTCTCAAAAGAAACCTTGCAGCCTAATAGGGACTGGTGAGAAGTATTCAAAGTGATGAAAGGCAGAGACCTACATCCAACATTACTGTATCCAGCAAAGCTTTCATTTAGAATGGAAGGGCAGATAAAGTGCTTCCCAGACAAGGTAAAGCTGAAGGAGTTCATCATCACCAAGCCGTTATTATATGAAATGTTAAAGGGATCTATTTAAGAAAAAGATCAAAACTATGAACATTATAATGGCAATAAATTCACAACTACCAACAGTTGAATCTAAAAAACAAACTAAGCATACAAGTAGCATAGAAACATAATCATAGATATGGAGATTATATGGATGGTTACCAGTTAGGAGGGGGAGGGGGAAGAATGAGGGGAAAGTTTCAGGGATTAATAAGTATGAATTGGTAGATACAAAACAGACAGGGGATGTCAAGAATAGTACAGGAAATGGAGAAGCCAAAGAACTTATACGTATGACCCATGGACATGAACTAAAGGGGGGATTGTTGAAGGGAATGGGGGCTACTGGGCAGAGGGAGGCAAAGGGGAAAAGTCAGGATAAGTATAATAGCATAATGAATAAAATATATTTTAAAAATGTAAACATCGAGATGTTAATTTGTATCTAATGTCATTATTTGACTGTACTGAAATAACTGGGAGACTCCTCCGAATTATTTTGATCATTCATGATATTAAACCATCCATGCATTTTAAAAATAAATCCTTTGTTTACAGTACACTATCTTTAAGAGAGTATTAGAGATAACTTACCAGCATAGTTTTTAAGATTTTATTTATTTATTTTTAGAGAGAAAAGAAGGGACGGAGAAGAGAGGGAGAGAAATATCTATGTGCGAGAGATACATTGAGCAGTTGCCTCTTGCACGCCCCCAACTGGGGACCTGGCCCACAACCCAACCATGTGCCCTGGCTGGGAATCAAACCGGTGACCTTTCAGTTCATAGCCCGGCACTCAGTCCACTGAGCCACACCAGCCAGGGCTAATGTACCAATATTTTATATTAGAATTTTACACAGTATTTCTAAGAAGCGCATCTTTCTTTTCTGCACCGTCAGCCAGCATTTGGGAGCAAGGTTATACCAAATCTGTGTATCAAATCTGTGACATATGGGGTGGCCGCCCTGTTCCTTAGCTCTGCGACAGTCTAGAATGCTCCATAAAGCATTGCAAGACTCTATTTTCTCAACATTTTTTGAAATTTCCCCTCAAAGCCCTGATAGAAGTTTGGTGGTGGTGGGTTTTTTTTTAAGATTTATTTACATTTAGAGACAGGGGAAGGGAGGGAGGGAGGGAGAGAGGGAAACATCAATGTGTGGTTGCCTTTTGCACACCCCCTACTGGGGACCCGGCCTGCAACCCAAGCGTGTGCCCTCACAGGGAATCAAACCGGTGACCTCTTAGTTCACAGGCGGGCACTCAATCCAGTGAGCCACACCAGCCAGGGCAACAACTTCGGTATTTTAAAAAAAGACAATAAACTATCTTGCAATTGTTTTTAATAGTTACTGATCCATTCAGTCAATCTTATGACTCCTGAATTTCAGTAATTTATATTTTCCCAGCATAGATTTCTTAGCATAGCATTGAACATAATAACCCCTGATAACTTAAAAAGTCTTTCTATCGCAATGATCACGAGTGTAACCCATTTTCCTGAGCCCTGTTGAAGAGGGGGTGCCATCCCACTTGCTGCTCCATCTCCCCAGTATCTAACAGGTACCTAGTACATACTCATGAAGTCGTAGTGAAGCGTAAAATGAAGCTAAATCCTCTTTTTCTTTTCTTGTTTTGCTTACTGACCTTTATCTCTCTTTTTCCTGATTGGACTTGCCAGAGTTTTTGTGGTTTTTTCATTTTAAGTTTTTAATGAAAGTGGGGTATACGATTATTTTATTCTTGCACCTTCTCAATTGCTTCTTCCGTATCTTTCATTTCAAATGTATTCGTTTCAAAGCTGTATTCAGAATTAAATCATCTTATATTACTTGCTAAATAATAAGTGAAAGAAATCGGGTCAGACTAAGAACCATAAAGCAACTCTGCGGCTATTTTAGGTTCGTCTCATGTAAAGAGGGTGCAACTTCTTTTTACTCCATCTTAACCTTAACTCAGTGGGAGACTTCCACTGAAATTTAAAATCGCAACGGTTTTATTTTATTTATTTTATGTTTTAATACTACGGTGCTCCTTCCTCTGTTGTACGCATTGTGTTTCATTTGTTTTCATCGCCTTTTAAGATACCCTTTGTTACTTTTAAAAATCTTGAATCTAGTTCTCTAATGACCATGTTTTTAAAATCACTTTCACCCCACTCCATTTCTCCCGGATTCCGAGAGTTCCGCAACTGCTTGACAGTGACTGGGTTAACTGCAGTGCTGATTGGGCCCTTTAGAGGCTACACTGGAAACTTAACTCTGCTATTGCATTTTTTGTTTCCGAATCCTCGCTCTTTTCCTCAGCCAGTCCCCTTTCCATTCCTTCCCCCTCTGAGTCAGCTTCCTCTGCATGTCAGTGTGTTGTTTCTCGTGTGATTTTCTTTTAAATCTCAGATTTCATAAAGTACATGTCTCGTTGACATTTTTGAAGGGGAGGAAAAAAAGATGCCTTCAAAAATTCACTTCTTTTTTCCAGCAGTATTCCAAGAGAGAAATGACTAGACCTGAAGGAAGCCAGAACAATGGGATACAAGGGGAGGGAACAGATAAAAGAGCAATCAAGGGACAGTAACAAATGCACATCTAGCTGTGCCTTCAGGGTTCCCCAGTACACGTCAATGAGGGTGACCATACACTAATCATGGCGACACCGACGCCAACCCCGGCTCAAGTCTCACTCGGTTACTAGACCATCACCGCAGCCATGTGAGGCGGACATTACCATCTCCATCTTTATCATTACCACTTTCATGAATAAACGGAGTTCGGGAAAGTGAAACTGCTTCCAGGACTGGAATCCTGGTCTCAGGAATCCAAGAACTTCCCACTGAGCAACTGGGATGGGGTTATGGGCAAAGAGAACCCCCCCACCTCCTGCCACCAAGCTCATCATCGAGTTGGGGGGCAGGGGTCGGCAACAAACAGAACACATCTGAGAGAATGGAAAACGAAAAGGAGCAGGTAACGCAGACCTCCATGGTGTGGAAGGAGAAGATGCGTGCCTCAGAGATCACGGAGTAAGACCCTTGGCAGGCACCGGGCTACCACACACCCGAGTTACATGGAGCAACCACGGTGTATGCTGATGACAAATTCTCTGGTCCCTCATGCAATGCCCCACCTGTGAACGACGCTTACCAGTTTTCACACATTATCCCACGTGATTTTTCACAGGCCCACTGTGCAGCAGTGACTTAGAAATTGGGTGAAAGCTAGAAACTCCCAGAAAAATTAGGACATAAACATAACATTTTGTACACAGTTTTGACACATTGATATCCTTTGACAGAGCAGCTCCACTTCTGGGAATGTACCCGACAGATATATCCAAGGACAGAGCCAGGTACAAAGATGTTTGTGGTGGCTCTGTTTAAAATCGCAAACCCTCAGAAACACCCTAAAGTCTATCAGCAAGTATCCCGTGAAATAACCCGGGAAGAGAGGTGGTGGGTGGTGGGGGTGTGAATGCAGACGGCACTTTAGGCCAAACTCCCTTTTACAATATGAAGGGCTTTTCTGCCCCTCCCCCCAACTGAGCGAGGTCCCAGGGGAGGAAGAGACAGGAGCGAGCACACAGGAGGAGGCTAAATAATGAATTGTAAGTGTGTGTTTTCTTTGGCCAGGGCAGTCTGGCCAAGCTCTGGGGGCTGCTGGGCAAACATTTTTCATATTTTAGTAGCTGGCCTATGCCCAAGGCAGTCAGAAGTTAAGCAAGCTCTGAATGAGCTGCCCCCATCCTCTCTCCCCAGCCCCGAGAATTCTTAATGAGGTTCTAAAGCAGCGGCCTCCAGCAAACCCGGCTTGTTGCCTTAAATATCACTCACCCTCCACTACTTTTAATGAATGCAAATGATTCAGCAACAAAACACTTAGCCTAGAGTGAAATCCGTCTTTGTGCAGCTCGTTTCACCAGCTTGTACAGCCCAACTCAGGAAGGGCCCTACTGGGCGGGTGGCCCAGCAGCGCAGAGGTGCCCAGACTAGCCCTGGCAGACCCCTGGACAGCAGAAGCTGAGTGCATGCAGTAAGTGCTGGGCACCAGGGCAGACCCCCGCCCCCACCCACCCCCCACCCCAGCCACCAGATGCACACCCTCACAACGCCGGCTCTTTATGACTCTGGCTCCAGGGCAGAGGAAAGTGTGAGAGGGAAAACAAAAGGTTATTTCTTTGATCTAATGAAAGGGGCTGGTCCCAGGCACCTCAAAGGCCTGTCCGGTCACCACACAACCAGCATTCAGGGCACCTCACCCCAACGCGCCAACCCCCACCACCTCTTCACCCGACGCCAGCCAGGTACCTGAGGAGCTGAGCACCCAGAACCTTAAAAGCTCCCTTGGACCAGCGCCCTCCTTCCCCAACTTCGTGAGAGCAACAAAAACAGAGACGGTGTAAATAACCCAATTTACACCCTGTTTTCAGAGTTCTCTTTTGGCAGCAAAAACTGAGAGCAATTTGTCAGGAGTCTAAGAGCAACTTTTAACAAATTTACTTCCAACCGAGGGCTCAGGGGGGATTGGGCTCAGGGGGGATTTGTCTCCGTGAGCCCGATCAACACCTCTCCCCAGGGCTGGAGGCCGCGGCCTGGCCCAGAACAGGCAGCTGTTAACTCAGCTGCCACAGCCGTCACCCCAAGGCCAGCAGCTGGCAGGGGGGGACCCGTGGAGGTCCCTGCAAGTCCTCTCTAGGCGTTTCTGGTCACGGATGGACACAAGGAATCAGGAGGCTGCGACCCGAACTAGGCAACTGGCTAACCTGACAACAACTGAGGGCCCATGTATGTCACTCTGGGTTCCTGAGACATAAGAGGGGCTCAAAAGCAGTGGGCCCCAACCTTTCTGGCACCAGGGACAGGTTTCGCTTTCCACGGACTTGGTGGGGGGTGGGTTGAGGATGATTCCAGCGCATTACGTTCAAGCTCACCTCCTGCTGTGCGGCCCGGGTCCTGGCAGGCCCGGACCATCACAGGCCCTGGACTCTGACTTTGGGGATTCCTGCTTTAGAGTGTGTGTTGACCTGGTTTGGAAAGAACCAATGCCTCTTTCAGCCTTCGCAAGACAGATCAATGGGATGGGCAGGTTCCTCGGAAGATAATTTCATACTGAATTTCACAAATTTCAAAAATAAGCTTTATGTTGTCAAAAGTGCCCTCACGGCCCTGACCGATGTGGTGTGGCTCAGCTGGTTGGGTGTCATCCCGCATCAATTCCCGGTCAGGGCATGCAACCAACCAATCGATGTTTCCCTCCCTCTTTTTCTCCTGCCCTTCCCCCCTCTAAAAACTAAATAGTCTTTTTCTTTTTTAATGCCCTTACTGCCTGGCCTTATACCTCAGTTGACTGGAGTGTCACCCCGGTCAGGGCACATACAAGAAGCAACCAATGAATGGATACATTAATGGAACAACAAATCAATGTTTCTCTCTCTCTCTCCAAGATTAATTTTTTTTTTAAGATTTTATTTATTTTTAGACAGAAGGAAAGGGAGGGAAAAAGAGATAGGGAAACATCAATGTGTGGTTGCTCCTCACACGCCCCCTACTGGGGACCTGGCCTGCAACCCAGGCACATGCCCTGACTGGGAATCGAACCAGCGACCCTCTCGTTCATAGGCCAGTGCTGAATCCACTGAGCCACCCAGCCAGGGCAGGTCATTTTTTAACAATAAAGTTTTCTTTTCTTTTTTAAAAATTGACCTTGGAGAGCCCTTAACACCGGCCTGTGAACCTGACGGTTGCCGGTTCGATTCCCAGTAGGGCACAGGCCTGGGTTGTGGGCCAGGTTCCCGCAGCGGGTGGGGGGAGGGGGGAGGGGTGGGGGTGGGAAGGGGGTGTGCTCAAGAGGCAACCACATACTGACATTGCTCTCCCTCTCTTTCTCCCTTCCCCTCACTAAAAAAATAAATTAAATCTTTTAAAAATTAAAAAAATAAAAAATATCCTTACCAGTATATCAAAGGCTTTCAGGGAAAAAAGCACTGGAATTATCTTAACACCTCAGCTGCATTCTTCCCAACTGTTCAAGGCCCATCTTCTACAATACCTTATTCTTTTTCAAAACACCGCCAAAGGTATGCACAGGAGAGATGGGTCTCCTCAACCGTGGACCTGAGTTCTTGCCGTCCAGGTGATCCATTAGTCAGCCCCTTTCCTAGTGGGGCACATCTACAATCCCCTGAGAACACAGGAAGAATCCTGCATTCTGAAACCCTGATAAGGCAGAATAGTGCCTAACGCTAAGAAACATCTAGAAGGTTTGAAACAAGTCCATTTAAAAAGGGGGGGAAAGCTTTGCTCTTGACATTCACTCATACACACATCTAATACCCAACCCTACAGCCCACCCAGCCCACCATCACCTGAACCAGAACTCCACCAAATGAAGACTCCCCACCATTTGGGCCACTTGAGTCCTGAAGAGGAAAAGGTGCGATTCAGCAGCAAATGCTTGGGCAGCACAAAGCTGAATGGCGGGCAGCACAAAGCTGAATGGACGGCACCAGGTGTCTCCACGTGGCCGGGACCAATCCCACACAACTGCGCGGCCTGGGGGGGGGCAGGAAAACCCTGCCACCTCCTGTGTGTCTCCTGCCTACCCAACTCCGGTCTCCGCCCTCTGCGAGCCTGGTGTTCACAGTGTCCTCCTCTTTGGTGCTTCTCAGCATCCTTATTCATTACTCTCTTCTGGCTTGGTCTCAATTTGCCTACCAGACAATCCATTCTTGGAGTGAGTCTCCAGTGTCCCCGAGGAATAGTCCAGCCTTTTTAAACAGAGGTCGTACCATCAGCGAGGAATTTTCTTTCCATAACAGACTTCTTACCCTCTTAGGGACATCTACCCCCTTTTCTGGGTATCTCTTGCCTTCTAAGGACTTAAAAATCCCCCAGCCATACCCCCACCTAACACACACACACACACACACACACACACACACACCATGATGCCTTATGCCTCAAGCATCATTTATTATTTATGTGCCAGACTAAAAGGAACACAGTTTCTATTCAAAGTTACTGGGGGACGGAAAACAAAAACAGGCCTGTAAATAAATCACCCACATCACATTGTTATCTTTTACTGAGTGTTCACTCTAATGACAGACCAAGCCCTCCGCGGACGCTGCATTTCAAAGACGTCGCTGATTTTAAGATGTGCTGTTATTTGCGTTCCACTAAAAAGAACGGTACCAGTTACACTAAGAACCATTCTGTATGACTGATGTCACAACCTGATTTCAAAGAAACTGGGGAGGGGGAGCATCTTACAGAGACGTGATTTTCAAGCCTTTTCATCTCAAGGCACACAGAAACTAATCTCTAAAACTGCAGCACACCAGAAAATGTATTCTACTTTTTGTTGATCTGATTAAAAAGATAGGTGTTATTTTGAATCATTCACGCCACATGGCTATTGCTGTGTTGGCTGTTACCAGTTTTTAATTGGACGCTCTAAGGGAAAAGAGGTCAGCGCCCCGGACTACTCAGTCAGGGGTCGCAGGGTCTAGAAGTTCTGGTGGCACTCTGTTTGAAAATCACTGTTTCAGAGGGAGTGAACTACAGCGCACTCTCACCGAATTCTCGCTCACTCTCCAATAGGGTTGGTGGTGGTGTCCCCACCTCACAGAAGAGGAAACTGAGGCTCCGAGAGGTGGAGTGGACCGAGGTCTCTCAGGGAGCAAGCTGTGAAGCCAGAACTCCGTTCCTAAATAAGCAGGTTTCTGAGTTCCCTTGACGGGTAAGGGGAGGGGGTGATGAGGACTCAGACCCTCCGCGGGTAAGCTGTCCTATCAAAGGCTCCTAACGGGCGCTTGGCTGATTCCTAAAACCAGAGTCTTTTGCGGTTGCACCTTTACAGATCCTACTTCCCGAAAGAACAACAAAAGGAAAACAGGTTTCCCTAGCTCCTTCCTCGCAGGCCTGGTGAAGTGAGGCGGGAACCTCTCAGCCAACTTGTTACATATAAAGCACATTTAACGAGCCTTTCAAGCCCCGGGAGTGGGAGAAGGAAGGGTTCATTGGAAATCTGATACTTTGGCAGCCCAGCGAGAGGGACAAGGCCCTTTGCATGGGCCCTGGGGGATAAACACCGTCCCAACAAACCCCTTTGTCTGACAGGAGGAGACACTTCCTGGGGGTCAGAAGGCAGCAATGCTTTTTATGACAAAGCCCACCTAATAACCACCCTCCACCGGAGACCTGGCTGGGGTCTTTGTACGACCCACCTAACCATAAACCCTCTGTCCTCTCCCGAACCTGCTGGGGTTCCTCTTCCCACAAATACCTGTGACTGCCATAAATGCCCTTCAACAGCCCCCGTTTACTGCCCAGCCTGCCTGCTGCTAAATGAGGGCATTTGTTTCAAATTTGCAAATACCGAAAGCAGTGGAAACCTAAGTCCACCCCTAAAATGAAATGTTCTGCATTCCTCCAGGCCTGAAGCCCCGTGCTTCAAAAGCTGCAAGAGGCCCTGGCTGTTTACTCACCGGTGGGGCTATTGGGAGAGGTATTTCCCTGCTCCCTGAGGAGGCTCCTTTGATGCAGCTGGTGGGAAGGGGACAGAGAGAGGTGCCACCCAAGCCCAGGGCAGGCTGGGCCAGGCTCTCCTGCCCCCTTTGTGGGTCTCCTGCGGCAGCTTCAGGGGGACTGAGTCTCACGGGGAGGCTCAAGTAGAGACTCGCCTGAAAGTGCTACCAGAGACAGCAGCCAGCTCCACAGGACCGCTCAGACCATCTTCAGAAAGCCCTTCAAGTACAGGTGAAGAGTCAGCAGCCTGACCTCTTGCACAGAAATAAAGGGACAGATGTCTACCCACCACATGCACTGCACCGAGCAACTCAGGATATTTTATCAAGGCAGTGGGCACGTTTTTACTAAATAAAAGCCTCTTGTGTTAAGGAGTTTTCAGAAAGGTGGGGGGGGGGGGTGGACAGAGATTCCCCCCTCTCCTAGAAGCTTCCCCGAAAAAGGCCAGGACCCCTGGGGTGGAGGAGACCAGATCACAGGTGGCAAAACTGATGGCAATTTGGGCATATCTTAAATCAGTCAGTTTAACAATTAGTTTAACCTGCTGAAGTAACCAACCAGAAAGAATGATTTGCCCTTTGTAGCCGGAGCTACAAGACCAACAGCATTCCCGCCCCCGCCCCGCCTCCTTTTTTTCCCTAAGGCTGCAAGACAACTGTTTTCTTTGTGATTTGTCTTCTTTTTCAGGTAGCTGGAAATGAACTTGGGACCTCAGATGCCACCCTAGCACATCACCTGCTGGCCTGAAGGGGTCCCTCTCTCTCTTCTCCCAGCCAGGAAACAGCTCAGCTTTGCGGTTTTTAATAGATGAGCTAAACAGAATCAGAACACCGAAGTGTCGCTTTGCACCCTTCCGTGCTGGAACCTGAGAACTTCAGGGGCAGAAGAGCAAACTTGGCAGGATGGCCAAAAGCAGTCAACAGCTCTGCTAGAGGGAGAAAGACCAGGCACAAAAAAGCCTACATGCCCCAGAATGTCAGAGGTCATTGCCAACCTCTTCTGGAACCTTTGAGAAGTCAAAGCCTTTTCTTCCAAAGTCAGAAATGACGGGGAAACCTGCATCCATCGTACCCCTACAGTGTGCCAGGGTCCTCACCACCAAACACAAGCACATCTACCCGTACAAAAGCAGTGAGAGACAGCAAACCAGGCCAGCCGTTAACCACAGCCGGGACGGCTCCACAGCACCCATGTGGTCTCCAGTACAGCGTCACCCGGTATACAGCTCCCAGCAGGCACACTGGTCTGGAATGTGGCAGCACACCTGCAAGCTGGGGCCTGTAACCGCCCGTGACCTTCTAGAAGCACCAGGCAGAAGATTCTAAGAACCCACGGGTTCAAGAGAAAAGCTCAAATATTAGGGATTCGAGCACAGTGTTCTGGACTTCCAGAGTACATACAGTCTGGCCATAATTCTAAAGATGCTAAGAGGTATTCAAGCCTCAGGATGGACCATTGAAAACCTCAACCTGACTGTCTTGTAACTAAAACACAGAGAAAAATTGGCTGTGGCCCTTTGTCTTCTTGCAGAAGATAAATGTTACTGATACACTCCTTATGTAGGAAGAACAAAGGTTACTCCACCCTGTGACTCTAGCAGGACTGTTCCTAAACTCACCCAGAGTCACCTCCTCTGCAAAGCCCACTCCCCAAAGACCTCCCAGTTCCAAGACATGCACGTGAGACATTTCATAGCTCCTAGCGAGGACATGCATACAGGGACGTATGAGAACAGGAATCAGCTCTATTATCGGCTCTGCAGTCCTGAATGGATCTTAGCCTGTGCCTCAGCTTCTTGACCTGACAAATGCCTCTTACCCTCCCCCCTCCCCCGCAAAAAAACCCAGCACCCTCATTCTGCCACCCGTGCACCCTTGTTGATAGGATCAAATGTCAGTGTGAGTGAAAGCACTCTGTACATTGCGAAGCCAGGTAGAGTAAGTTGGTTACTACAGCAGGCTCTCCCAGAGCACACCCAACCCCTCCTTCTCAACTTGAAGGCCCCCCCCTCGGCTGTTCTCCCGTCTGTGCAAACGGAAAAAACAGGTTCCCCACCCAGGCCCAGTCCCCCAAATACCTGAGCACTAACCAGGTAAGTATTGCTGTCTTCTCTTACTCAGATAAGAACTCTTTTCCTCTCTCTCTCTTAAGACCTTCCCCTGAAATCTCCCCCAAATTCACTCAAACCTTTCCATTCCCCTTTGCACCCAGGGAATTACAGCCACAGCTCCAGTTGATCGAGTCTAAACACATCTGTGCCCACGCACTAGAGATTCCAGAATAAAATGCTCTCCCCAAAACCAAGGGCAAGGAGGAGAGGCTGTAGGTGTGGCAGAGACACAGCTAGAGGGTGTATATGGCATTACTGAGTCTGGTCGGTCTCACAGGTCACCATAGTAAAGGGTCCTCCAAGGTCTTCTGTCCTCAAGCTGAAGCCCAAGTAGCGGATAGGACTTGCCCAACGAGCAGACTGGGGCCAATGTGGGAAAGCAGGGTCCATGTCTCCCAACTCCCGGCTTGGTATTCCTTCAGTGCCTCCTCAGGCTAAGAGGGATGTACACCTCCAGGGGACCCGGAACAAGAGCCCATCAGGACCGAGGCCCCATCTTTGTGACTCAAGTGGTACCACTTCTCCTACAGGACTTCCTGTCAATCAGGAATGCCCACCCACTTTAAGTGGGGCCACGGGAGATCCTGGTGTGCCCTGGCGGAGAGACAAGCCTGAAGCTCCTTATTAAGTGTGAAGTCAACACTGGGCGGCCTGGCCCCTCTTCCCTGAAGACTCAGCCAGCCATCTCTATCAATTATCACAGAGGCTAAAAGCCTGCATCTGCAAGGCAGCAAAACCCTCTGGCAGGGAGAGGATCCCGAGACCTCAGCAGCCACAGGCGCATACTGTGGAGCAGGTGCAGCCCGGGCCCCAGCCACCCAGGCTTCTTCCTTCTGTCTGAGCAGGAGTGCCCCCCGCACCCCTACCCCACCCCACCATAGGAGGCAGAACAGCAGTGAAAAGGGTTGGCCTGCAATATATTATTAGAGGTCACCAAAATCATTTTGGCCCATAGACCAGGAAGCAAAGAGCCATGGGCTACAAGGCCCTCGTTCCAACGAGACAGCCACACGCGTCCGGGTCGTGCGCTGCTCAAAACGCTGGGTCAATCGAAACACTGTCTGTGGGTGCCCCGCTAGCCAGAGCCCTGCGCCCTGGTGCAGGTTGCATTCACTCGCAGCAAGGGTGCCTATTTCTACTTCACACAAAGGCACTGTTTGAGCTAGCTGCTGGGACACCTCAGCAGCCCCCAAAGAGGACAAGCGTTCTCCTCACTGCCCCACCACCCCAAGAAGCGGACAAAAGAGAGTCAGTGTGTGCTACTGCCCACTCTGACCACCTTAACCACCCATAGGGAGACCACACAGCACCTCCGGAACCTCCCATGGTGCTGACAGAAGCCCCCACAAGTCACACAGACTGAATGACTGGGGAAGCCCCGGCAGCCATCCTGGGATGACAGCAGCCCCTCCCTCAGGCAATGTAAAAGTCTGCCTGGGCTGCAAGAAGCAGCGTTTGCGACCCACTCCCTGAAAGGAGGTCAGCATGCCAGGGAGATGGTGGCCGGGCGCCAGCACCCACCACCCTGGGGGAAAGCTGCTGCTGGGATGGAGGGAGCAAGAATTCCCACCAGGAAATGCGCAGTGGCTGTGCCCACATTTCTGAGCTGCTGTTAGCATATACCGAGACCCACTTAGAACATCTGTGCCTTAGAATGAGGAAACCATTTCTAAAGCTGCCAGTCAAGAGCGACCTTGGGGAGCCCCTGCAACCCTTTCTAGAGTCTGTCTGAGGACTGGGAAGAAAAGGGATACAAAGGCTCAGGGCAGCCTCTGGGAAAGACATCAGGGCTGGCCAGAGAGGCTGCTTCCCATGTTAGCAACCATCTCCACAGCCCAGAGCACCAGGGGGCAAGGCAGGGGTCAGCATCATTTGCATTTTGCAGATGAGGAAACTGAGGCTGGGAAGGTTTAATGAAGGAGCTCAGAATTGTGCGGCTAGGCCGCACCTGAGCCAGGACCAGAACACGGGAAAGCAGGTGTCACACGGCTGCAGATGTCACCTCTCCTCTTCTTTCATGCAGTGACATTTGTGACCATAGGAAAGAACCGCCCAGGCTGTCAGACACAGCCAACAGCCAATCGCCGAAGCCCTGCCCGTAGGTACTATCCTGCGGGCGTGGACTTACTGCCTCACACTCTGGACTGTTCTTCTATCTTACTCAGCACTTTCCCAAATCGTGTCTTTCCTTATACCTCATCCGACTCGCATCTCTCCATCTTGTCTCCTTCCTGCCTCCCATCCAACCTGAGACAGCGTCGCCCAGAGAACCTCCAACACTTTCAACTGACTGGCTCCGAAGCCCCTTCCCATGAACACTGACCTCCTTCTCACCACCACACCCCCACTTCAGACTGCCAAACTCTCCTTAGGGCCGCCCTGTGCTTCTCAAACTTGAGTGGAGGTAAGAATCTCCCGGGAAGCTCTTTCAAAATGCAGTTCCTTTTGAGAATTAAACTATGTAACTGGATTGGCTATTCAGAAAATATAATGTACTCTAACAAATAAGAAACTAAAATACATTTTAGTTTCTCCCCCTATGGTTCTTATGGGTGGGCCTGCGGTAAGGCCCAGGCAACCCAAATTTTAACCAGTCCCTATGGTTAGCTGCCTGCCACTATATTCCTGGATGGTCTGGACCACATTTTTGAGAAATAACAAATCTACACCTTAACATGCGCCTCATAATCCCCACCCCACGACCCAGGACCCAGGTTTCAGAACTTACGTACGCACACCTAAAACAGCAAGCGCACAGCCTGTTCATCAGGAGGGGTCAAAGCCTCGGGCAGGAGCTTGGATCTACAGAACCCCAGGTAGACTCCACTCCACTCACCTGCGCATTCACTCAGTGTTAATACGCCCAGGGACGCAAAAGCCAGGAGAACCCACACCAAGCAGGAAGAGGGGAAAGGCGCCTGCGTATGTCTGCCCTTCCAGCAAAGCTCCCTCCCTGCCCCGTGCTGCTGGGAGGGAAACGGTCTACACGGGGAGAAGAAAGGAGATGGAAAAAGCGACGTACTACAGAGTCACTGCCCTTGCGCCAGCTCCACCAAAGTGCCGGGGGGCTGAGTGTGCACCCAGCGGTGAACTCAGAGAACCCCGAGACACCATGGCAGAACTTCCACCACCTCAAAGAAAAGGAGCAGGCGTTGGGGGCCGGAGCAGGAAGTGAGGAAAGAGGCATGCTGGCAACTGGAGGACAAGGCTGGAGCCTGCGCCAGCAGCCGTGGCCCCGAGCCCGTAGTAACCCGCCATGTGGCTCTGCCAGGGGTAGTGCCAGGGGCACAGTAGCGGAGAGGCATGCTCCTGAGGCTAGCAGAGCAGAAGGGGGCCAAGGGACACAGGCCAAGGATATCCAACCCTGTTTAATGACCCTTTCTTCCATTTGGAAAACACGGAAGGCTGAATCCCTGGCCCCAAACGCTGTTGGCTCAAAAATTAAGAGTCTGAACCGGCCAATCTCCATCCCAGATGAATCTCACAGAAGCTGCAACTGGCTTAAACACAAACTCACACAAATCCCTTCACTCCAAAATATGAAATACTCTGGAGCCTAACAACACGACAGCTATCGAAGCCCAGCAAAGACGTCACCTCCCTTCAGGAGCCAAACATATTCCTGAAAAGTCATCCGCTGACCAAATTTCTGCCTCACAGACCCAGTTTCTCCACTACAAAATGAGACACACACCCCTCTGAGAAGAGCTGAGGCTCCAAGAGGAACAGAACATCCATTCACGTTGCGAACCTTCTAGAGACACACATTCAATGGTCAAGCTTCCTGGCAGAATCTAATTCAAATTTGACCCCAAGTGAGGTGGGTTTTCTAAAAGAGTTTTATTTATTTATTTTTAGAGAGAGGGGAAAGGAGGGAGAAAAAGAGGAGGGAGAGAAACCTCAATGTGTGAAAAACACTTGGATTAGGTTGCCTCTCTCATGCCCCCTACTGGGGACCTGGCCCACAACCCAGGCATGGGCCCTGACTGGGAATCAAACCCGAGACCCTTTGGTTCGCGGGCTGGCACTCAATCCACTGAGCCACACCAGCCAGGGCCAAAGGGAGGGGTTTTTTAAAAATACATCACACCGAAGAGTGTGCACGTGAACTAAAAGTTACGTGAGCCCTGGATGGTGTGGCTCAGTGGATTGAGCACAGGCCTGGAAACCGAAAGGTCTCTGGTTGGATTCCCAGTCACGGTACAGGCCTGGATTGCAGCCGGTCCCCAGTGGGGGGGCGTGTGAGAGGCAACCAATCGATGTATCTCTAACACATCCTTGTTTCTCTCCCTCTCGGTCTCCCTCCCTTCCCCTCTCTCTAAAAGTAAATAAAATCGTTTTTTAAAAAAGAAATAGTTATTTGAGGTAAGTCTCTAAATACTGTGCAAAATCTAGGGCCCCTACCTTGCCCTGTGGCAACAGGAGTTTCTGTATGAGGAGAGATACCCAGAGCAGGACCTTCTGGAACCCTGGGGTACAGTCAGCTGGGGAGCTCGTTAAAACACAGTTTGGTATTGATTCATGCTCCCGGGGAATGCTGATGCCACGTGTCTTTGGACCTGATCTTGGGGGGCAAAGTTATAGATAATCAAGGCCCGGTTCATGGTTTTTAAGCTGCGGCCTTTCCAGGCAGGTCAGCTTCATATGTAGAGGTGGTTGCCCATGCCCAGGAACTCTTGGGAAAAGCCAGAAGCCACATCAAAACTCAGAAAGCACCACAAAGAACAGACAGCCCAGAAACAGGGAAGGAAGAGCTTGTCCCTTGGTTGGGTCACGGCAGAGCAGGCACAAAGAGAAACAGGCCACCCCAACCCAGAGAGGCTGGAAAGGGCACAAAAGACCCCCCTGTGCCTACGAGGCAAAGGGGCTGTGTACCTTTGCCCTCAATTACTCTGCCCTATACTCAAAAGGTTCACTGACCTTTTTAATAAACCTAGCTAAATAAAGATCCATTGTAAATAAGAAACTGGGCCTGACCAAACAGCTCAGTTGGTTAGAGTATCGTCCTGATACGCCAAGGTTGCGCGTTCAGTCCATGGTCAGGGCACATACAAGAATCAACCAATGAATGCATAAATAAGTGGAACAACAAATCGATGTTTCTCTCTCTAAAACCAATGAATAAAAAAGTTTTTAAAATCAGATATTGTGCTGAATTCTAAAGGGGGGACCCTTCAGTAAATTAAAACCCAACTGGGGCAAAAATATGGAAGACACCCTAAGAGTCCAAAAGTTCTCAAGCATCCACTTTCCATCAGGAGAGAGAGGACAGTTTGGGGGAAGAAGAGGAGGTAAAGCTGGCCAAGAGAGAGATGGGGAGGCTGTCTGTGACCGGGGACTGGCCAGAGAGGGAAAAGGGGTCTGAGGAAGCACGTGGGTTTTAGGCAACGGGAATGAGACTAGCTGGGCTGGAATGGAGGGTTCCAGTAGGTGAAAAACATTTATTGTTGGGGGCGACTATAAAGATGCAAAGGCATGTTGGAAACACACCACAGGAGAGGAAGAACAAGAAAGGAGTCCTTTATATATTTCATTACATTTAATCCGCAGCATAACTCCAGGAAGTAAGTCCCTACACAGAGGAGGCCAACTGTGAGGTCAAGAAATTGGCCACAGGGCCTGTGAGAGCTGGAGTTGCTATTCTGCCAAACTCTTCATCTCCACAGCCTGAGCTCGCTCCACCACTCAGCCGTGCACAGAAATTACTCACGCCCTCCCACTGCACTTCCCAACATCCAGGAAAGCCCATCACTGATAAAAGCAATTCCTAAACCTGAATTACAGGCTGCGGAGCCTCGAGGAGTCTACCGAACAGCCTCACTCAGAACATGACAACTTTATTTCCCCAAAGAAACAAGAGCCTGGAGGAAAGGTTGGGGGGCGGGGGGGGGGGCGGGGTTGGGGAATAAGATACAACTGACCCGAGCTGCAGCTGGAGCTCAGAATCCCAGGTTCAAACATCAAGCCTCTCTTCCTCCCCTACCATATAATGCAAGGGGGATCTCAAAGTTTGGAAAGTTACTCAGCCATTAACAGCATCATTACCCAAACTTCAAAATGGTCTAATCCACAAACCTAGCCAGTCTAGGTCCCTTGGTCCCTTACTCCAACCTTATTAACGGCGGGGTCTCACTACAACCCCAGCTAATTATGCAAACAACGGGATGGAAAAATCTACTGTAGTCTATTTAAAAATCATTGCCCCCTGAAGTCATGCAGCCCGAGTAGCTTGAGTCCCCAGATTTCACCAGAAGACAGCAGGCGCCTCGGCCTTGACTGAAATTGTTTACAGCACACGGACAGGTCCCACACCAAGGCACGTTTGGTGGAACTGATTTAAGGCTCTCATTAAAATGTTCCTTTGTCGAGCACAAGACATCTCCCCACCCCCAGAGGGGATTCCAGACCTCCAGTCCCAAACCCTCAGCCTGCCCTAAATTCCCCCACAGAGCCCCCAACCTCCCCCCCCAACCACCAGTCACCAGATTAACAACGATTAACATTAGAGTCCTCTTCTCACGGAAGGAATTTAGCATTTGTTAAACAAGAGCCCTGTCTCCACCAGAATCTCCCCTTGACTCCAGAACTTCAAACATCAGCAGTGAAGGCAGCCATATCTGGCAACCCGCACACCGAAACCCAAACAGCTGGCCGACCTAGGCAGCCTGCGAACACAGGCTGCTGGCCCATATGGCTGGGCCCCTGATCCTGGCTGCACAAAAAAAACCTTCCATACTTCCTCTGGGAGCAGATGTGGGTTCTGCCAGGAGCAATAACCACCCCACACATCACAAGGAACATGGGGCAGCTCCAGAAACACCTCCCACAAATCCCTGGAGCCTGTTCTTACCTCTAGGTCCTCGGTTATAATTATCTCTCCTTTTACAACTAGAGGCGGGGGAGATGTTGATTCCATCAGCACCAAAACCCCTCAACAGCTGGCAGGCCAGGAAGATGTCAGGAAAGGCAATTCTTTACCCCCACCCTCCCCACGGCCACTCTTCGAAAGAGGAAAGTGATAAGCTAGTACCCGGTCCCCTGGGCAGAGCTCCCCAGAGAGGGCTGCTGCCATAATCACCACCAAAGATTTTGGCGTTTTTTTGGAGGGATAAAATTGGGGGCGGGATATTGCCGGTCCAGGCTTTTGCAGGTAGCTTGGTGCTTTCCTGTAGAGCAGTTCAACACCTTAGTGGTGACTCTCAGGTGTGAGGAAGACAGGAAATAAAGGCGGGAAGGTGGGGGGGGAGGGGGGACGTCGGGGTCCAGTCCGTCCTAAAGATATGGGCCACACCCTCATCAAAATGCTGAGGCCCTTAAAGAAAAGACAGAATGAACTCTTTTTGCCATACTGGCCCATAGAAAGTGAGATTTGCTTTCCTCGGTGAGGAGATACAGGATGGAAAGGCAGGAAAAAGCAGAACAAACCCCGTCCGCACCTTTGCAGGCCGGCCATGCCCGATTTTGGCAGCGGCCTTCACACATTAGTCACCGCGACAGCCTGGGACTCCGCTCCCCAGATTCAACCCTGGTTAGGAGTGGGATCCGGCCCAGGGGCTAGAGTAGATGGGGCGGCCCCTAATTCTTCCCTTCTTCCGCCCTCGCCAGCAGGGCCATCAGGGGTCCCAGCTTGGCCCCGGAACTTGGAGGAGGGAAGCCGGGAGCGTCGGGCCGGCGTAGGTAACAAAGCTAGAGCGTGCCGCAGGTCGGTCCAGCATCCGGCCCCAGGCCGGCCTCCCTCACCTGGGTGGAGGCCGCCCGGGGACTCCATCTCCCCCACCGACAGCCACTTCACTGCACCCCCCCCCAAGCGGGGGGTAGTCGTTTTTCTCCCGGAAAAAAAACTCCCCAGCAGGGAGTGCGCCGGCAACTCCCGAACAAAACTCTCGCTCAGGCCGGGAAAACTCTGTGGAGGCTGGAAAAGCGATTGTGATCGTGGGCGTGGGTGGCAGAGGGTCTCCGATCGACAGACCGAGTCCGCTGGGGGCTTGGCCACCTCCCAGCCGCCGGAACCTTGCACCCTCCGCCAGCCTCTCTACCACTCCCGTGTATCTTCTCCGCTCCAGCCTCCCAAACCCACTTCCCGGGTGACCCCTTGTGCCAGCGGGGCTCCCGCGCTCCCTGAGCTTCGCTCCCCCAGCTCGCCGGGACTCACCGCCTAGCAGCGGCAGCAGCAAGACGCTGAGCAGGGGCAGCCGGCGGGGGCTGCTCGAGGCTCCCCGCGCAGCTCCCATCACTGCGGGCTCGGGGAAGGCGGCGGGCGGGCGCACGGCGGACGCACAGACTGCGCTCCGCGGCTGGCCCAGGAGGCCGAGCGCACCGGAGCGCGAGTGCCCTGCAGCAGCCGGAGCCCGAGGCGTCCCTAGCCGGAGCCGCGCGCGCGCTCGGTACCTCTGAGTACTCGCGCGCTGCCGCCGCCTCCAAGCCCCGCCCCGTGACGCCCCCTCCCCGCGCGGTGCCCCGCCCCCTCGACGCCCCCTCCCCGCCGGGGTGGGGAGGAGCTAGAAGTTGGGGGAGGGGTCTGTAAATGAATCCCGGACTACGGGAGGCCCCTGGGAGTGCGGATGACCTGAGCAAGGTAAAGGGAGGTAGGCTGTGCCTACCGCCTAATCTTCAGGGACTCTGGGCAACCAAAATAACTTCTGTGATTCCGTGGCCCCTGGGGAAGATGGTCAGTTCTGGGCCTTCCTTAGGACTCTGACCAACAATTTCCCCAAGGTCTCTGGGTGCGAGGGGTCTTTGCAACTTGAAATCCTGAGGGACACCTAGAACAAAAGGCTATCTTCGGTGTTCCCCAAGCAAGGTGACCTGGAGATACTGTGTAGCTCCAGGAGAGATGTGGCCCGAAGAAGTGAGGGACCAGTGCTTTGCTGGGGTCTGGTTTGGGTCTAGGCCAATCTGAACCCAAACGTACAAAAGAACTGGGCTGGGAGCACCAGGCTGAAGGCTGTTAAACTGACAAATTCACCCCAAGTCCATCTCCAGGCAGTCTGGGCTGTGTCAGGGCACGGCCAAGTGTCCAGCTGTGGGGAGGCCCAGCACAGCCCGCGCTCCAGGCACCCCCACCCCCAGCGCCACCACCCCCACATTCTTTCTTTGTTGTGAAAGCAGCAAGGGGTGTAGGAGGCGGGTCAGGAGGAGTCAAGCTTTAGAAGATGGGCCCCAGCTGCTGCTCAGGCCTCCAGGATATGCTGAGAGGGGATGGATCCTGCTCAGACCTCCCTTCCCGCAAGCAGCTGGGAGGAGGAGGGGCAGCCACCGAGGGCCTCAGCCCCGGGAGCAGTGGCGCCAGGACCCCAGGGTCCTGCCACATGGCCACCACATGTCCCTGACAACCCAGTCCACAGCACCTTCTTGGGTTGTGGGCCTCCTCCCCCATCCCCCAGATGCCCTCCTGCAGGCCCTGCTGGAGAGGATACAAACAGGGGAAGGAAAAAAGAGATCCAAGAATCAGCACTCCTGCTGCCGCATCCATCACTGCCCCTCACCCTTCTGTGAAGGGCCCCCATGAAGCCCTTGCTTCCTACTCTCTTCAAGCAGGACTCAGGTGGCAGAATGGTTACCTGATTCTTTTATTTAAGAAAAGTGAAATACATGGACCTGAAGTGAGGCAGCAGAGGGAACAAGAGAGGCCAGGGCAAGGCATCTCGCTTGGCCAGCCCTAAACCGGCTGGCAGAAAAGCCAGCAGCAGGCTGCATCTCTGATGTGCATACCTGCCCTTACCCACCCTGGGACGCTCAGAGCTAGCTACTCTAGAGGACTACAGGGTGGGGAGAGGATGTCCTGAGGGTTCTTCTCGGGGGGGATTCCTGAGGAGGAAGCTGAGACCCTAAGGGCAGCAGCAATCTTCTTGGTAACTGCTCCCCCTTCACTGTCCCACCACAGGGTTGGAAGAGCCAGGAGCAACAGGGAATGCTGTGAGGGCTGTGGAGGAACCCAGCAGACCTGGAGGGTGGGGTGAATGTCAGCTGCTTGAAGAGAGGTCCATAGTGCTGGCGCTGAAGCCTCGGGAGACCTGAAACGGACAACACATGCCGTCAGTCCAGGGACCTCGGCCTCCGGAAGACTGTTCTGTGGAGTCTGTCCGTCTCGCGGCTGCAGTCTCATCTCTGGATCTAGGATGGAGCCTGTAACCTCAACCTCAGCTCTGAGGCTTTGCTAGGATTTTCCAGAAGGCCACAGCCGGGTGGAGAAAATACCTGGAAGAGTCACATGAATATTGGCCTATAGTTTGAATGTGTTGATACCAGTGATCATTTCCCATAAAAGTGCCATTACTGTTTTTTTCAGATGGAGATGATTGAATACTTTTTCTTTTTCCCTTCTTCTTGACTACTGACTACCGAGTCCCCAAGGCAAGGTGTATGGCAGCTGCATGAGGAAGAGCAGTAACAACCCCCAAATCTTTCTTGAATTATCCTAATTCCAAAGTACCAGTTTAGAGAACATCAGTTCCTGTTGTCCTCCTGATTAATTCATTTGCTACTACCTCTGGCCCGGAACTGTCCCTTCCCAGTCACCACCACCACCACCAGTCTGGCTGGCTGATTCCGTCAGACAACCCCAGTTCCCTAGCTCCCGTCTTCAAGGTCGCTCCCCCCTCCTCCCTAACTCTGCTGGGCTTGCCCTGTGGCTGTCCTCTCTTTTTCACCCGCCCAAATGCCCACCAGCACCGCTCACCTGAAGGGGTGCTGCACCGGGCTGGTTCAGGTAGTTTAAGGAGGCTGCCCGCTTCATGTTGCTGCTACAACGGAAAAGAAAGAATCGAGGCCTCCTTTCTTTCTCTTGAGTGTCCCTGACACTGTGGGGCTGCCACAGGAAATCAGGTCACCGCCTCCCCACCACCCCCTTCTCCGTACACACACATTCTCCTATCTTCATCTCCTCGGGTGTCTTTACCCCACCCTGGGGCACCCGTTTTTCCTGAACTCTCTCCATAGCCATCCCATTGACCTCCTCCAAGATTCTCCCCAAGACACCTCTCCTCCAGAGGTGAGGGGCTCGAGGACTTGGAGGCGGGGCTTCCCTGTCTGCTTTGCCGCTCTCGCAGTGTATCTCTCAGTCTCGCGGAGTACCTGGAGGGCCGAGGCTCGGCTCCCTGGAGCTTCCTCACCAGGAGTTCACTGCTTCTGCGAAGCACATCCCGGATCTTGCCCAGAGAGCCACTCCTCTGCAGGGCCCCACTACCATCCTGGCAGGGAGAGATGGGAAACAGAAGCTAAGGGGATCCCTTGCAGACTGGCTTCTGAATCTCCTCCTGCCATTTACTCTGTACATACCCCCTCTCCCCGAAAAGCCCACTGACGGAGGCCGGAGCCCTGTCACAGGGGTGCCTCCGGGGGGGGGGGGCGGGGGGTTCACTGAACTGGAGTGGGGGCAACAGGTTCTCATGCCCTTCAGGACGGGGTCAGAGCCTCTCACTGCTACCAGCAGGAGGGGCAGGAGAGATCAAGGGGCAACAGTCAGACTTACCCCTGACCACTCCACAGCCACAGAGGCATCTTCACCTCCCTCAAATTTCACGCTGCTCCCAGGGCCCTCCTGGGAGCTCCTTCCACTGTCACTCTCCCCAAGCAGCTCGGCCACCTTGGTCTGGCTGATAGGGTCAGTGCCCTGAAAGGAAAAGGAAGAGCCTGGGACTTCCCACTCCTTAGCTCCTCAGGATGGGGCTTTCAAAGCTTCTATCACCACCAGCCACGGGCAGGCAGATGTTTTTCCTCGTGACATCCCAGGACACACATCCTGGAGCCACACCCACCCTTTCTATCTGCAGTGTATTCCGACTCAGAGATGCAGAGGTATGTTTAGCCATGGCCCACTAATGAGCTAACACCTGCAATCTGAGAAACTCTGACATTGGGCGCCCCTCAACCATTGCCCTCTCATCCACACCACCCTTGCCCCTCGTTAACAGATTCTTCAAATGGTGAAGGGGTAGGGCTTCCCTTTTAATAACCCCATTCAGTGAAGTGAACCTTGAACTCAGAGTCCTGACCACAGAGGGCATGTGGGGGCTAAGAACACACTTAAAAAACAACCACAACCACAAGGATGTCTCATCTTCCTCCCCAGGTATCCCTCTTCCGTCTTTCCTCTTATTCTTCAGAGACTCAGGAGAAGCCTCAGTGGGCCCTACCTTCCTGATACCCTTCCCCTCCTGGTCTCTGACCTGTTTCCGGGAGCGCAGGGCACATTCCTCCAGGGTCTCAGCCGCCTCCAACTTTCCCTGGCGCCTGTACAGAGCTCCTAGGTTCCTCAGAGTGGTGTTCACTGTGGGGCTGTGGGAGTGGTGAGACCAGGGAAGGAAGTCAGGATGGGTTCAGAAAAGAAACAGGAGAGGGAGGGAGCAGAGCTAAGGCCAAGGAAAGGGCAAAGGGAAGAAGGGGAAAGGTCCAGGAGGCCAGGATCAGGGCTTGAACGGAGGGTATCAGAGGCCAAGCCACCTCTCTGCAGCTACCTGCTCACTTTGCAGGCCTTGTACCAGCCTCCATACTCAGCATAGGGTGTGCCACCCTCACGGGGCCGCGTCTGCAGGAGAACAGAAGTGGGGGGAAGCAGAGGTGTGAGTACAGAGACACTGGAGTGCAAGCTGGGCCAGGGTGCGGGCTGGGATGGGGAAGGCGCCATGGGTCCGGGGCTGGGGCAGAGCTGGGAAGTGAAGAACTGGGCTAGTGCAAGGAGTAAGATAGGAGCCCTGGCAGCCTTGGGCTCCCCGGGCTGGGCTCCCCCACTCACTTTGCTCATTTCCTCCCGCTCCTCTGCATGCATCCAGATGGGCTTGTGGTCATCTGGAGGTGAATCGTGGGATGGCAAGGTTAGAGAACTGAGCTGGACAGTATGGGGGAAGCCAGGACCCAGAGGCCCACAGGGCTGGACTAAAGGAGTCTGGCTCCCCACCCACCCCCAACCACTACAGCCTAATCCCCCCACGCCTTGGGTCTGCATTTCTTTTCCTCCCTACAGGTCCCTTCCCAAGCCCTCACCACTCACCATCCACAGACCCAAACTCCTGCACGTGGGCGCGGGTCAGGATCTCCTTGTAGAGCGTCTCGGCCTCAGCATATTTGCCCTGTTTCAGGTAACAGGAAGCCTAGGGGCGGGAAGGCAAAAATGCAGGAGCAAGAGATGGAGACAGCATCTCAGCCAGGCTCAGGGACTTCTACTTCTTGTCCCCTTTCTGACTTTCCCCAGACACCCTCCTCACACCTCCTTTTCTAGCTGCAGGGTCAAGGGTGACCCCACTCCACTCCCAAGAGGTTAGGGAGCTTCTGCCTTCCCACTGGAATGAAGCAGGTCCTGCAGCCCCAGGGGGGCGCACAGAGGTGACGGGATTAGTGTGCCAGACTATAATGCTGACCCATCCCCTCCCTCCATCCACTCTGCCCACTCCTCCCTTACCAGGTTGTTCTTGGTCCGGGCTACGTTAGGGTTGTCCGGCCCCAGCTGCCCCTCATAGATGGCCAGTGCCCTCCGGTAATAGCATTCCACAGCCTCATACTTGCCCTGGTTTTGGCACAACAGGGCCAGGTTGTTCAGCTGCTTTGCCACATCTGGGTGGTCGGTGCCCAGGACCTGAAGGGAAGCAAAGCAGTGATAGGTGGCTGTGTGTGTGTGTGTGTCCAGGTGGGCACATGCGTGCGTGCACCTGCACCTGCAGGGAATGGGGAAAGGGAATGGTGGAGAAAACGAGGCGGAGAGAGGGAGGTGAGAAGCAAAGGGAGACAAGAGGGCAGACCGGAAGAGAGACGGTGGGAGAGGGATCGCAGCAGCGGGGAAGAATGGGGAGAGGGCGTGGGCACCTTTTCTCGAATCTCCAGTGCCCGCTGGCACAGCGGCTCTGCCTCCTTGTATTTGCCCCTTTTGCCATAGAGCACAGCCAGATTGTTGAGTGTGGCGGCCACCTAGGAAGACAGGTCCGTCCCCTCAGATGCTAGTACTTTCAAGGACCCGGAGAATTGGAGGTTCTCCCCCGCACTGTACAACCCCAAGAGAAGCGGACTCTGCCAGAGTCAGGGGAGGGGAAATTGCTGAACTGGATGGCTCTGAGGTTTTCCATGGGGGTGGTATCGCCCTCTAGGGGCAGTTTTAGACATTTCTAAAGGTGTGTTTTGGTTTGGTTTGGTTTGGTTGCCATGAAAATTGGGGGCACTGCTACCTTTGGGGAGGCAAGGAAGCTACAGATGTTCTGCATGTGTGGGACAGCTGCGCCAGCTTTTCAATGTCGGCAAGACATTAAACACTGACTGTGAGCTTTGACACTTGGTGGGATAGCGGAGAGGTCATCTCTTCTGAGAGACATCACCCCTGCCTATCACCTGTCGTAACATGGGGAATTATCTTCACAGAGTTCGCTCATTTTCAGAAATGTCTTATTTCTCATTTCCTTCACTTTGGCAGCCTATTTTTTATCTCAGCGTGCTATCCCCACTTATTTCTCTACCACACGCAAATAAACCTGGTCTGTTGTTACTTATTCTGACACTGGATTTTAAACTCATATCCACCAATCCTTCTGCTCTGCCAGTTTTTAGTCCATCTTATACAGAATGGTTTCTTTGCCCTGGCTCAGTGGACTGAGTGCCAGCCTGTGAACTGACAGGTCACTTGTTCAATTCCCAGTCAGGGCACATGCTGGGGTTGTGGGCCAGGTCCCCAAGTTGGGGTGTGTGAGAGGCAACCGATCTATGTATCTCTTGTACATAGATGTTTCTCTCCCTCTCTTTCTCCTTCCTCCCTTACTTTACTTCTCTAAAAGTAAATTTAAAAAAATTTTTTAAATGGTTTCCTGCCCTGGCTAGTATATAGCTCAGTGGATTGAGCACGGGCCTGCAAACCAAAGGGTCGCTGGTTCGATTCCCAGTCAAGGGACATGCCTGGGTTTCAGGCTAGTTTCGCCAGTAGGAGGCATGCAAGAGGCAGGGAGGAGGGAGGTGGGTTCAGCTGGGGTGGGGTGGAGGGATGGGGAGAAAAGGCATACAACTGTAATTGAATAACAATAAAAATTAAAAAAAAAAAAAAAGAGGCAACCACACATTGATGTTTCTCTCCCTCTCTTTCTCCTTCCCTTTCTCTCTCTCTAAAAATAAATAAATCTTTAAAAAAATAAAAAAAGAACGGTTTCCTGGTCTTACTCCTTCTAAATCTGAAGTTATTCATCACATATCAGACTACTATATTATGTCTTCTAGTATAGTTGTATTCACTACCACAACTGTTACATTGTATTTTTACTTCATTGTAGTGTATTGTGTATATTATTTTATTATAAATTATATTTCTTATTTCCTTTTTATATTAATACGGTATCATTCGACATCTTGGAAATTATATATGTAGGTAGATTACATTATCTATGAATTAAGTCTCAGGAAAACATTCATTATGAGAAGGAGTCGCTTGGTTCTCACGGTTGAGAACCAATGGAATCAGCAGACGGGGTCTGGAAGAAAGGAGTCCTCACACCTCCCTCCTGAGCAACCCCAGTGACTGGGCTGAGGGCAGCGGGTGGGGGACCTGGGAGAGGTCAAACGAGCACGGGGCAAGGAGGGCAAGGATACTGACAGCAGGGTGGTCCGGGCCCAGGGTGCTCTCCCGGATGCTGAGGGCGTCATTCAGCAGGTGGGCGGCTTCCTTGTATTTATTCTGGTCCCTGGAAGAGGACAAAAGTGTCAAGGGGGTTACCCTGAATTCTGCCCAAGCCACCCCACTCCCTCCTTTCCTTTGGGATGACTGAGATACATTTAGGGATTGGGCCCACCATGAGGGGACACAAAGCCTGGTGTGTGTAAGCAGCGCGAGGGTTCACCAACACGCTCATATTGAACAAGAACTGTGCCATGTCAAGAGGAGGCCACAAGTTATTGGACACAAGAGACAGAGAGAGAGAGAAAGAGACCCTCCCCAGAAGAAAGATGGGAACAGCAAAGAGCCTGAGAGATGAGTACTCTCTGAGGTTAAGGGCTCGGGTATGAACAGAATGAGAGCTCCGGTACAGGAGAAAGCCCCCAAGTGGCACATACCCGGGAGGCACAGCAGGGAGAAGAGGTACCCGGTGGAGAGAAGGAATGAGAGCCAAAGGTGGATCGAGGTGAGAACCTGGAGGCAGATCTGAGGGCAGGAGGAGGGCACTACTCACCGATACACCAAAGCAAGGATGTTGAGCATGGTTGCAACATCTGGGTGGCCGCGGCCAGATGTGCGCTCCAGGTCCTCAAGTGCCTGCTTGCACAGCGGCACGGCCACCTCATAGCGCCCCTGGGCTGCATACTGAATCACCAGGTTGTGCAGAGTCCGTAACCTCGCTGGGATCTCATAGCCACTATGCTGGGTGCTCTGGCCACGGGACACTAAGCCATCCCAGGAAGGAAACAGGAGACTTCGTGACGGGACTCAGCCTCTCTCCTTTGCTGCCTGCCCTCCCCACCCATGCTCCATGTCTTATTCCATGCCTGCACCTGCCCCCACCAGGCTCTCTCTCTGGAGACCTGTCTCAACTGCTATTCTTTCGCCCACTCTCTTGGACCTGTGCTCGCCACAGTCCCATTTGTTCACCCGGTAAGTCGCTCACTCAACAAACATTCACTATATGAGCACGAGCCAGGGGCTGTGCCAGAGATACAAAGACAAGAAAAACCTGGTTCTTTCCCTTGAGGAGCTCGTGTTCTTCCACTCCAGGGTCATTCTCCTACTCAACTGTGAACTCCTTACTGGCAAGACCCCTGTCGTTCTCATCTCAGTATCCCTAGTGCCCAGCACAGTACCTGGCACATATTAAGTGTGTAATAAATGTTAATGAATAAGAAATAAATGGGGAGGCTGAGAAAATCAAAGTACTGGCCCAGTCTCTGCCCATCTCCAGAGGAAGCAGAGAACTTATTTCTGAATGGTGAGCACCCTGTGTACTTGGCGAGGGCTGGGGAACAACCGGACCAGGCTCCTGCTGCCCCTCTTCACCCTCCCACTCCAGAGACAGACTCACGGCCATTGCTTTGGTCTTCTTCCTCCTCATTGGGGAAGAGGTCATCCAGGGAATCTTTGCTGGAATCGCCCTCCTTCTCTTCCTAGAAAAAAAGCAGCAGCACATATGGGCCAGCAGATCCCCAGTAACCTCTCAGAGCTCCTGCGAACCAGGCAACCCCTGACAGGTGGGGCCCAAGAGAAGGCCTTGTTCATGCCCCCACCCCTGGGAAGGCCAGCATTTGCCTTGCCAACCTCAGGCCTCTCGTTTGCAAATCTCGTAGCTTTCCCTTCCTCCACTTCAGAGTTTCCTTCCTAAGCACCCTCATTCTCCAGCCTCCACCTCTCACCCCCTCAACTCATAATTATAGCCCTGTGTGTTTACATTGATTATATGTCTGCCTTGTCTCTGAGGGCAGGGGGTGTGTCTGATCTTACTGACACGTACCCCAAGTGTCTACCTCAGCCTTGTGCCCGTCATCTGCCATAGCTCACGCAGGGTTAGTGCCCAGCCCGCCTGTGTAACCTGCTTCCACACTGGGCAAATTTGCTGTGTCCACCAGGCATCGCAGCCCTGTACAAACACCTCTGGCCCTCCTGCCCAGGTTTGCCAATGTGTCCCATGCACTGCATCCCACTTTCCCTTGAACAGACCAGCTTTCCGGCCCTGGAGCCTCGTCAGTGCCATCCCCTTCCCACAGTACAGAAAGCCCCTCCCTCTCCCTCATCACCCATCAAACTCCATGCCAACCCCTAACCATTTAAATTTTTTAAAAATCCAGTCTAAACCTTACCATCCCTGCACCCTGCCCTCCTCATGCCTCTTTCTCAGACCATCCCAGCCCCCAGGAGCCTTTCTCTGCGGAACCCGCCCCCACCCCGCCCACACTGACTGAACATGCGCCCAGCACTGAGCACCTGGGCCTCGTGTGGTCGCACAGGTGTTCTCCTGTGTGACTCCTGTCCTTACAGCCACATTACAAGCTCACAAAAGCAGGGAACCCTCTTTTCCAGTTCTTTATATGTCCCCTAAACACACCTCCTTGAACTGCTTCAGGCACAAAGATATACAAATGCCTGTTGAGTGAGGGTTAATTTTATACATGTTAAGAGCAAACTTTAGGAGGGTCTTGCTCAACCGCCTTACACTTTCCCTAATTCCCACACTTAGGATTCTGGGTGGAATGGTCCGGGTGCTCGTCTGTGTCCCCCACACAAACCTGCAACCGTGAGGCAGGAACTCTGCCTGCCTCGTTCACTGTTGCATCCCCGGTGGAGTGCACAGCACCTGGCCTACGTAATAGTCTTTTAGTTAAATGGCGACTGAATGAATGAATATTCTTTCCCCATTGCTGTCATCTGGAGTTGGGGGCAGGACCTGAATTGTGCTATGAGGAGCAGGTTGGGCAGTGCTGCCATCCCCTGCAGATGACGGAGCAACTGCCCCACGTTTGTGATGACTCCCAACTACCCATCCCCCACCCAGCCTCGCCTGTAGCGCTTACGGTGGCGTGCCCATCTTCGTCATACTGCCGTAGCTGCCCCAGGAACTCCAGGTGCTTCTTTTCCTCCTCCAGCTGGGCCACGGCCTGCTCACTGCGCTGGAGCCGCTGCTGTGTACCTGCCAGCTCGTCCCGGAGCCACTGGTTCTCCTGGCACAGCCGCCGTACCTGAGCCCGCAGCTTCTGCTTCTCCGACTCCACTGTGCTCAGGTGACTGGCCAAAGCCAGCATCACCTAGGTGAGCACATCCTGTGAGCACCAGACTCTGGCTAGGAGTGTTCAGGAATGACAGGAGGGAAGCCTACTGGGAGGTGGCAAGACTAGCAGGAGCCAGGAAGTGGGGTTGGGGAGCAATGGTTCTACCTTCAAAATACACCCTGTGTCCAATTTCTCACCGCCTCCATAGTCACCACCTAGGCCAGGCCACCATCAGTTCCCACGTGCATTCATTACCACAACAGCCCCCTCACTGGGCCTCTCCTGTTTCTGCCCTTGTTCCCTTAGAGTCTATTCTCAACGCAGCAGCCAGATGACCTTTTTTAAAAGGTTAAGTTAGAACATCACTCTTCTCCTCTGTTCACATAATCTGTCCTCCTCTCCCCAACCCCACGACCTCTTGAACTTCATTTTCTATTTTGCTTCCCCTCATTCACTCTACTGCAGCTACAATGGCCCCTTGTTGAACTCATAGAGAAAACTCTGGTTCAGGGCCTTTGCACTTGCTGTCCACTCTGCTTAGGATGCTCTGCCCCCATTTACTGCATGACCCAATCCCTGATCTTCAAACCTTTGCTCCAATGTCGCCATTTCAGTGAAGCCTTGGCACCACCCTATCTAAAGCCATAGGTTCTCTCCATACTCCCTAATCCCCTTCCCTGCTTTATTTTTCCCTTTTCATCCTTAGCAATTACCACTCGGGCATACGGAATCATTTACTTATTTATTGTGTACTATATGCTTCCCCCAGATAGAATGTAAGCTCTAAGATGGCAAGTGGTGTGTTCAGTGATATGTCTCCAGAGCCCAGAGGAGTAGTGCCTGGAACATAGAAGGGGCTTAATGCATATTTGCTGAATGAATGTAAGAATCTAGGACAAGGGGATCCCAAGGGACCCCAAAACCCCAGTAAGAAAACTGCTCCTCCATGGGCCATCTGGCACCACCTCCTCCCTCTCACCTGGGCCTCACTCAGCCCCAGCTCAATGTTTTCCATGGAACGGCGCAGCTGCCGGGCCTTCTCATGCACCAGCCCTTCTTCATGGCCTCCCTGCTGCAGACACTCAATGGTATGGGATAGGCTTTGTAGCACAGCCTGGTGTTCGCTGTGTAGGGCTTCCAGCCCTTGGCTCACCAGCCGAGTACTTCCCAGGATCTCTTCCTGGCTGAGCCGGTGCCCTGCAGGTTCATCCCGCTGCCCCAACACCAGGCCCGACATCCTGGCCTGGAAGACCTTGCCTGGGCTAGGGAGAAAAAAAACAGAGCTCAGGCAAGTAAAGATAAGAAAAAGAGGCTAAGGTTAGAGGGTGGTGGGATCCAAGTTAACAGATGAGAGTATGGGCAACCCTGTGGTTTAATCAGAGAGAGTGACCAGTGTGGAGGGATCCTGCAATACTAAAAACACAAGGCTTAAGGTTGTGAGAAAGACAGAAGGAAAGGAAGTAACTTAAATGAAAAAAAAAAAAAAAGAAGAAGAAGAAGAGACCCCTGGCTAGTGTGGCTCAGTGGATTGAGCACCAGCCTGAGAACAGAAAGGTCACTGGTTCGATTCCAGGTCAGGGCACACGTCTGGGTTTCAGGCCAGGTGCCTAGTTGAGGGTGTGCAAGAGGCAACCAATGGATGTTTCTCTTGCTCATTAAGGTTTCTAGCCATCTCTTTCTCCTTCCCTTCCCCTCTCTCTGAAAATAAGTAAATAAAATCTTTAAAAAAGAATAGAGAAGGAACAAAGGTCCTGAGAACTAGCAGGGAGATTTAGAACTTAGGACCAAAATAGAAAAGGAGTTGCAGAGAGAGCTTGGGTTAGGAAAAAGAATCAGGGGAGCCCCAATTGGTGTGTCTCTGTTGGGCGTCATCCTGCAAAGTGAAGGGTAGATTCCCATTCGGGGCACATGCCTAGGTTACAGGTTCTGCCCAGGTCGGAGCACGTATGAGAGGCAACCAAGGGATGTTCCTTGCCCTCCCTTTCTCCCTCTCTTCCCCTCTCTCTAAAAATAAATAAAATCTTTTTTAAAAAAACGAATCAGGAGCCCTGGCTGGTGTAGCTCAGTGGATTGAGTGCCCACCTGCAAACCAAAGGGTCACCAGTTTGACTCCCAGTCAGGGCACATGCCTGAGTTGTGGGCCAGGTCCCCAGCTGGGGGCATGTGAGAGGCAACCACACATGGATGTTTCTCTCCCTCTCTGTCTCCCTCCCTTCCCTTCTCTCTAAAAATAAGTAAGTTTTTTTTAAAAAAAAAAAAGGAATCAGGAGGTGAGAGATGAGAGCACTACAAGAAACACAGAGGGTGTCTGGGGACAGTTACAAAGGAAATAGGTTTGAAGCAGACAGCAGATATGTAGAAAATGGTGCAGAGGTTTTGGGAAAAGGGAAGGAATAAGTTTCAAAGTTAAATCAGGGAAAAGAGAGAAAGGAAGAAAACAGGAGCCTTCATTGCAGGACCCAGATGAATGGGCCCCAAAAGGCTCAAGGTCTTCAGGCTGCATCACCCACGGAGCTAAGACCAGCCATCTCCGAATCTGCTCAGCTCTATCTCTTTCCCCACAAGCTTTCAACCCATATTCACACACACCCTCACCGCCCCTCACCCCCAGGTCTCAGGCTGTCTTCCTATTTCCTCAAAAGGGCCTTGTTTCTCATCTTTGAAGTCCTCTTACCTGTTTACAGAGCACAGCCCTTGGCTGTGGCACTCAGGCCAGAGCCCGGAAGAAACTGTTCAGCAGCCAGGGACTCAAAAGGAGCTTCCCTGCCCAAAGTCCAGAAGTCCAGCATTCCCACCCCTTCTCTCACCACTTCACAGACACCCAGAAGACCTGGCACAGAGCCCCACCCAGAGTAAACACCCTCCCTCCCCCTGCCCGCAAGTCTTCAAAGACGACCAGTGTCTCTCTTTCTCCAGGCCAACCTCTCGCCCCAAGCCTGGGGAGCTATTTTCTCCCAGGAAGGGAATGAGACTTGATCTGGAACCTGCGGCAAGGGGCGTGTCTGGCTAAGAGTAAAGAGGAAGACCTGGTCACTCCAGGCTCAGTCACTTCCATGGCTCTGTCTCTGTTATGATCACCTACTAACAGGCTCTGACAGAGTCAGCTTAGCGTGCCTCCCAGATGCCTGACGATGCAGGAAAGAATGGCAGGTCTGCTGAGCTGCTGCAGAGTCACTGGGAAACGCGGCACGGGGAGGTAGTCTCGAGGGCCAAGGAATGCGGTTGAGCAGTGCCCCAGGCCATCGACCTGCCCTGTGGCCCGGGGTGGGGATAGAGTGAGATGGGCAGGGACGACAGAGAGGAGGTACAGGTGGAGGACAGAAGTATGCGTCATGGGTGAGGACTCAGCGGCCCCACAATCCCGAGGTCATTGAGACAGTTGGTAGCGCAGGGGGCGGGGCAGGCCGACTGCTCTGTCTGGACACGGAGGGGCGGGAAGAATAGCGGCGGGGCGGAGTTTTTTAGTCTGGAGCTGTGTGAGGTCTTTCAGCGAGGGTGTGTTCATCTGTCCATGAGTGCGGGAATAAGAAGTAGCGGAACCTCAACCCTCAGCCCCAGAGGCATCTCAAAGACTCACCTGCCGTCTGTCGACCTGGCTGCTGCGCTTGCCGGTACTGCCCCTTTAAATGCATCATGGCTACCGCTCGAGGCAATTGTTTTGACGGGTCAGAGGGGCGGGGGCCTGCTCTGCAGTCACGCGACCTAAGAGCCGCCAGAGGATTGGTTCTGACCAGCCGCAGGCCGGAAAGGAGGTGTGTACACAGCCGGCTCTCGGGTTCTCCCTCCGCCTCTTTACGTCATGAAGAAGCGACGCACAGGGAGTCTTTAGCGTCATTCAGGAGCGCCCGGCTGTTGTCAAAGGTAATGGTGGCGTGCTGAGCCCAGAGGACCTTGGATACTCTCATGGCCCTGCGGACACTGACCCGTGCTCTGGGCTCTCTGAGCCTGGCGCCCACGCCTGCCGCTGCCCCCGGCCCGAGCCTGCTCCGGGCCGCCCAGGTAATCCACCTCACCTGGAAATGAGGCTGTTTCCCTTCGGGCCGCCGGATTGGGGACCCCCGGGGCTGGAGGGAAGGGATCTGAGTCTGGTCAGTAGTCACACCAGCCCGTGGCCTTGGATAAGTCACTCTAATCCTCAGCCTTCTCCTCTTTAAATGTTGCCATCTCACAGGGCCGCTGGATTCCTCAGACGAGATATCGAAGGTGAAAGTGCTTTGCAGAGAAACGGTTGTACAGGTTTCAATAATAATTGACACTTACTGGGTGCTTATCATAAGCCAGGCATAAGTAATGGACGTGTTAAATAAGTGAACTCTTTTCAACTACTCTACAAGGTGGTTAGTTACACCTTATGTTAACATTCCCATTTTTCAAAAAAAGATTTTATTCATTTATTTATTTTGGAGAGAGGGAAAGGGGGGGAGAAAGAGAGAGAGAGAAACATCAATGTGTGGTTGCTTTTCGCGAGCCCTCTGCTAGGGATCTGGCCTGCAACCCAGGCATGTGCCCTGACTGGGAATCGAACTGACGACCCTTTGGTCGGCAGGCCGACACTCAATCCCCAGAGCCACACCAGCCAGGGTGAACATTCCCGTTTTTCATATGAGAAAACTGATGAGCAATCCAAGGCCATACACTGACTATTTGAGCTAGGCAGTCTGGCTTCAAAACCTGAGCTCTTGATCATTATGATAACCATTAAGAATGCTGAGATTAGGGAATACAGGGCAAGACACCAAGAATACGAGCCTAGGGTGAAGGTCACAAGGTCCCTAGTGGGTGATTCGTGAATCACAGAAAAGACTTGTTGAAGTCTTGCTCTGAACCGCTCAGGCTGATGGTAGAGTTTGGCAGATGCATACTTAAAATTCAAAACCTACTCTGGGAAATCCTGGGGATATAGCAGGGAACAAGACAGAAATGGTCCCTCCCCCCCATTTGTATCTGAAAAACTCCCAGAAATATAGTGCAGATTCGCAAAAGGCATTGGTGCTGATGGTGGTATATGGATGTGTGGAAGTTACCAGCTCTGGAAAAGGGAGTTGTTTGGGGAAGGAAAAGCTTCTCCTTCCTGGAGGAGGAGAATAGAGCCAGGTTTAGTAGAGCATCAAGGGAAGAACATTCCATTATAGAATAGAAATACTTCAGAGGTGAGAGGATAGAATGAGAAGAGGTAATCAACACACACCTGGATAAACATTGCACACTGGTGTTTGTACAAGCCAGGAAGGGTGAAGTTTTTGGACTGCTGGTCTGGGACACTTCCGGGAAGAATTGGGCTACACGCTAAACTTGGTCTCTGCCCTCTCCCTTGGTTCTGTGATGCCTCTCCTTCAAGTAGCTTTGAAGTGAAAGAGATTTCTGTTTATCTCCAGGTGATAAACAATGGCCTCCTCCAGTTTCCCTCTGCCTTGTTGCTACCTTGCCGCCCAATCCTTACCTCTGAGGCCCTTGGTGCCAAGATTGTGTCCTGGAAGAGTCGTACCAAGTACACCATTAAACCACTGAAGATGAGGAAGTCTGGGGGCCGAGACCACACAGGTGGGAGCAAGGGCAAGAGGATTTAAGCAGTAAGGAGAAAAAACATGGTAGGACCCTGGTTCTGTGTATTGATACAGGCAGAGGGATGTAATTAAAGCACATTTATCAGACTCCTCCTACATATAGTACATGATTAAGAATGAGAGAATAGAATACAAAGCAATAGACAAGTGCTCTGTGTTCCTAAAGACAGTCTAGATAATTGAAGGAAACTGGACATACCCAACAAGTTTCATGGCATTCTTCTTCACACCCTTCAAACACTGACAACAGTTAACCTGAAACCTATACAATTTTACTAACCGATGTCATCCCAATAAATTTAAGAAAAAAGAAAAAAATCTGTAACAGTCGAAATCAAGCACTGTTTACATGGCCCTCAGTAAACTTACTGAACTTAGTAATCTGTAAAGAATTTATCTGGAGGTTTTGTACAATTTTAATAATCATTTAATTATGTTTTTACCAAGGTTTGTGTGTTTCCCCATCCCCATTCACCCCATTGTGCTCTGAAAACTTTTTATCATTTTCTGCTTGAGTCATAATCTTGGGAAGCACTGCTCCCTGCCAAAGACGGGCCTGTTCCTCTGACCTGGCTTATGTCCCCTCACTGTCCTAACCACAGGCCGAATCAAAGTGCATGGTATTGGCGGGGGCCACAAGCAACGTTACCGCATGATTGACTTTCTTCGGTTCCGGCCGGAGCAGGAAACCAAGCCAGGACCCTTTGAGGAGAAGGTCGTCCGCGTCCGCTATGATCCCTGTAGGCAAGTTTGCAATGTGGGGTGATGATGGCATGACTGAATGACTGCTCTGTGGCTTTTCAAAAGAAGTGGGGTTGCCTACATGGTCTGTTCACCTGTCACTCACCCTGAGCAGGTCAGCAGACATAGCTCTGGTTGCTGGGGGCAGCCGGAAACGCTGGATCATTGCCACAGAAAACATGCAGGCTGGAGACATCATCCTGAACTCTGACCACATTGGCCGAATGGCAGGTGAGAGATGGTCACCGGATGTGCGTGGGCTGGGAGGCTGCAAGTGTTCTGGTGCTGATGAAATTCTCTTTTAGTTGCTCCTCGGGAAGGGGATGCACATCCTCTTGGGGCCTTGCCCGTGGGGACCCTGGTCAACAACGTGGAAAGTGCGCCAGGCCGGGGGGCCCAGTATATCCGAGCTGCAGGTATGAAGGAAGGAGCTGTTTGGGGTCTTATAATTTGGAAGGCCAGGGGGTAACCAAGGTCACAATTCTGTGAGCCCATGGGCCCGCATCTGGTCCACTGGCAGAGGAAAAGAAGAAAAAACGAAGAAAATGAGGATGAAGAGCTGCTTGTGTTTTTACCTAAAACATGGCACGCATCCTGCTTCAGTGTATATTCTCCTAAAGGGCAAAGCTGCCCTTTGCGGAGGGTGGCCAAGCTGCTTCTCCCTCCCCAGGGACGTGCGGGGTGCTGCTCCGGAAGGTGAATGGGACGGCCATCATCCAGCTGCCCTCTAAGAGGCAGATGCAGGTGTGTGTGGGGGTGTACGTGGGAGGGATCAGCCAGGGAGGAATTTGGAATGTACCTTTCCTGGCCCACATAACCCCTAGGTGTTTTGTGTTAGGAACTAGCCAGAGCTGGGTCTGGCCTTTCCTGCTGCGTGAAGTGACCAAGAATGCTTAGTCGGGCTGTCACCATAATGGGATAGAAAACTTTTGTTCTCAATTTCTGAAGGACCTACACTCAGGCTCACCTGTGCCGTGCTTTCCGTCCTTTCCCTTCTCCTTGAGTGTCACGGCCTTCCCCAGTGCCCTACCTTCAGCCCTATCAGGCTCCCGGCCCCCCTCCCACCCCCCACGGTGCATTCTCTTCCCTCTGCTTTCTCTGTCAGGTGCTGGAAACGTGCATAGCAACGGTAGGCCGCGTATCCAATGTTGATCACAACAAACGGGTCATTGGCAAGGCTGGCCGGAACCGCTGGCTGGGCAAGAGGCCTTCCAGTGGGCTGTGGCATCGCAAGGGGGGCTGGGCTGGCCGAAAGATTCGGCCGCTGCCCCCAATGAAGAGTTATGTGAAGCTGCCCTCGGCTGCTGCCCAAAGCTGATACCCCTGGACTATAATAAAATGACTCTATTTGTATCTGTTACTGTTGTTTTGGAAGGGAGGGATGGTAAATACTGGACCCGGGGAAAAGAAAGGAGCAAACAAGTGTGTGGGGAGGAGAGAGGTATGGGTCAAAGACTGCAGCTGCAACCGCCTCGTTTCTCTCAGTTCCTTCACAGGTGATGGAGGAGGGGGTGATAAAGGACCTGCAAGGTCTTACACAGTTGTGACTTGGGGACATGCAGAAGGCACTTCCGGTAGCAGGAGGGAGGAGGGAAAGGAAGAGGATAGGGTGGAAAGGAGGAGGTGGAGCCTCGTGTCGCCGAGGTGGCACCCACAGCTCCGCCCCAGGGCCCTTCGCTTTCCTTGGGGTGCAACGGAATCAGCTAAGCCGCTGGACGAGTGGCGCAGCCCCCCGAGCTGGGTGGGTGGCACGAAGGGCTGGGGATCTGCCCTTCCCTGCCCGGCTGTAGCAGACCTGCACACTTTGACGGTGACAGTGGCCCAGCCTCCGGACGCTGAGCCCCTGCAAGCCACACCCCCTGCCCCAACGCCTGTCCTGCGGAGGCACGCCCCCTCCTGCCTCTCTACCTCGACCCCCTTGGGGGACCCAGGCGGAGCCCAAATCTGCCAGCCAGCATCGCCGCCATCGTCTGCGCTGCGTCCCTAGCTCAGAGAAGGACAGGCCTCTCACCAGGACCCCAATCGACTTCTGAGGTGGCCAGCGCCCCACCGCGGCCCCCTGCTCCTACCCTGGGTTTTCCTTCCCCAACGAGCCCTCCGGAGCTTTCCCTGCACCCGACCTCGTGTCCCCCTATTCCATTGTGCTTCGGGATTCTCCTTTATCCTGCCTCCGGCCACCCACCCCCACCTTGTCGCGCGTGCCCCCGCCCTCTTTGGCTTCTCGGGTCTGTGATCCTCGTCTACCAAGCCTCTTGCCTGCTACCCTCGTCTACCAAGCCTCCAACCCCTCACCTACGGGGTCTCCTGTGCACTTTGCCCGGGGCCTTGCCTTGACCGCACTGGCCTTGCTGCTCCAGTGCCACCAGTCATAGGCGCCTGCAGCCCACCAGCCCCTGCCCCCAATCCATGGCGCCATGCGCTCTACCCAACCACTAGTTCTCTGGGTCTCCTTGCTCTGCGACTCACACTCCTGTGCTTCAAGCATCGGAGCTTACCATACACACTCCTGTCTTTCCTCAGCGCCCCACCCCCAACACACCCTGCTCTGGGCTACCTCCACCTGTCCCAGGGCCCCAGGATACCCTTGTCTAAGACTGCCCAGCCCCCACTGTCCCCTTCCCACTGCTCCAAACAAATCCACTCTAGGCTACAGGGCCTTAGACCCTGATTTTAGCCCCCAAATTGTATATTCTCTCACAACAAACACCCCAGTGTTCTGCTTGCCTCTGGCCCCACCCAGCATGCAGCAGGCAACTCCTGGGCCCTGGTTTGCCCCACTCAGCCCAGCAGCTGGTGCCACATTTGCTTCTGCTCTCCTGGAGGTCCTTGATTTTCTGACCTCCTCTCTCACTCCCGCTTGCCTATTCTCTTTTCCTTGTTTGCCCCAGGTGCCAGGATGGTGGGGGAACTCCGCTACAGGGAATTCAGAGTGCCCCTGGGGCCCAGCTTGCATGCCTATCCTGATGAGCTGATCCGCCAGCGAGTGGGCCACGATGGGCATCCTGAGTACCAGATCCGCTGGCTTATCCTGAGACATGAGGAGGATGGGGAAGGAGATCAAGCGGACTGCAAAGCTGAGCACATCCTGCTGTGGATGTCCAATGATGAGATCTATGCCAACTGCCACAAGATGCTGGGCAAGGATGGCCACGTTGTCGGGCCCTCCCAGGAGACTGCAGGGGAGGCTGGGGCTCTGGACAAATCTGTGCTGGGGGAGATGGAAACGGATGTGAAGTCCCTGATTCAGAGGGCCCTTCGGCAGCTGGAGGAGTGTGTGGGCACTGTCCCGCCTGCTCCTCTGCTCCACACTGTCCATGTGCTCAGCGCCTATGCCAGCATCGAGCCCCTCACTGGGGTCTTCAAAGACCCAAGGGTCCTGGACTTGCTCATGCACATGTTGAGTAGTCCCGATTATCAGATTCGCTGGAGCGCAGGCCGGATGATGCAAGCCCTGGCCTCTCACGATGCTGGTGAGGAGTAGTGTGTGGAGGAAGGGAGAGCAGCAGAGGGGCTGGGTCGGCTTAGGGCTTCACAGGACACTGTAGCAGGAGTGGGACCTCATCAGTACATAAGTGATCTGTTGCTCTTCTCTCAGAGTTGGAAGAAAGGGAGGTGGGGAGGTAGGTATGGGCACATCTGCAGAAAGAAGAAAGACTGAGTGTCCAAAAGCTCATATTAATTGGCTTTCTATGGAAGTTTTATCTTTTGAAGCAAATCAGCAAATCACGTCATTCCTAGTGTGTGGTGGAAAAAGGGTTGGACCGAGGGATGGGGGGGTCTAGGAGAGGTGCCTGGGAAGGGTGAGGTTAGGGAGCAGTTACTGACAGGGGTGTGGGTTACAGGGACCCGGACCCAGATCCTTCTGTCACTGAGCCAGCAAGAGGCCATTGAAAAACACCTGGATTTTGACAGCCGCTGTGCTCTTCTGGCTTTGTTTGCACAGGCCACACTCTCTGAACACCCCATGTCCTTCGAGGGCATTCAGCTGCCACAGGTATTCTGTTGGGGGCACTCGGGGTGAAGCTAGGAAAATCGAGGGACCAGGCCTTTACACCTCTCCATAGAGGATGGTGTAGAGAGTGGGCTAAAGGCTGGACAAAGTGGATGTAGGCCAAAGGTTGTGTCCTACAGGTCCCAGGAAGACTACTCTTCTCCCTGGGGAAGCACTATTTGTACGCTACCTCTCTCCTGGACCAACTGAATGACAGTGCTGCAGAACCAGGAGGCCAGAACAGCTCTGCTCCCGAGGAGTTGAGTGGGGAGAGGGGTCGCCTGGAGCTGGAGTTCAGCATGGCCATGGGCACCCTGATCTCAGAGCTGGTGCAGGTCATGCGCTGGGACTGGGCCTCAAGCAGACAGGGGCCCTCGGCGCGGTCCTCCAGTTCCATCTTCCAGCCCCCGCTGGCAGGTGCAGGCCTCGGGCTGCCACCCGCCCAGGCCCAGGACTCCCTCAGGAGGTCAAGGCGGTTTCGCCCTCGCTCTGAGTTCGCAAGTGGCAACACCTACGCCTTGTATGTGCGGGATACACTGCAGCCCGGGATGCGAGTGCGGATGCTGGACGATTATGAGGAGATCAGTGCCGGGGACGAGGGCGAGTTCCGGCAGAGCAACAGTGGCGTGCCCCCCGTGCAGGTGGGCCAGCGCTTGGTGGTGGGACACTGTCGGGCATCTTTTTGGGTGATACATAGCTGGGGCTTCCATGCAGGGGGATCTGGGAGGTCACCCAAGGAGAAAACCGCAAGAGAATTGAAATGGTCAAACAGGGGTCAACCATTGAGAAGGGGGGCATTTGAAGGGCTGAGAAAATCTGTTTAGGAGTCTGTGAGGTCAGAAAGATTCCCAGGAAGGAACTGATACAGCAAGGCTCTCCCAAAGGCCAGGGTCAGGAAGGCAAGGTGGTTGTAGGCCAGGAGGAAGTGTAGGGGCACAAGCCATGGAGGATGGGAGAGGAGATGAGGCACAGCCAGTGTCAGTAGGGGAACGCGTCCTGTGTGCATGTTCGTGTTCTCCCTATGCCGGTGTTTTGCTATCTGAAGGTTTTTCCAAACCTGGACAAGGGTCACCTGAGGACTGTATGTCCTCATCACTGGGCCACAGCCAGCCATTAAGCGAGCTCTCTACTTCCCTTCCCTCTCTGTTTTCCCCCTACGTCTTCCAGGTGCTGTGGGGATCGACAGGCCGCACCTATTGGGTACACTGGCACATGCTGGAGATTCTGGGTTTTGAAGAAGACGTCGAGGACGTGGTTGAGGCCGACGAGTACCAGGGGGCAGTGGTCAGTGGAGCCCAGGGTGTAGGTGAGCCTGGAGAGGAACCTGGAATAAGCTTTGGGCACAGGAGCAGCAGTCTGGCTGGGTGGGCCATGACATCGCCGTGCCTATGACCCGTTCCCATAGCCCTGCCCTCCTGGCGGTGGAAGCCCATGACAGAGCTCTACGCCACGCCCTACGTGCTACCTGAGGATGAGGACACTGAGGAGAATGAACACCTGACCCAGGCTGAGTGGTGGGAGCTCCTCTTCTTCATCAAGAAGCTGGATGGACCTGCCCATCAGGAGGTTCTCCAGATCCTCCAGGAGAACCTGGATGGGGAGGTAGAGCCGGCCTGGAGACACAGAGAAGTTGGAGGTCTCCGCTGCAAGGGTTGCACTGTGACAGAGCATTTGGGAGGCTCGGGATGGGTGGGTAGATTGACAGTGTGAGGGGCTTCAGGGGAGGAATCTAAAATGCTCGGGGGTGTTGGCGAGCTGTTCGGGAGGAGCCAGCTGCCAGCAATGGGAGGTTCAGGATGGTGAAGGCATGTGCAGAGATCCCCACCCCTACCAAGTGGCCCTGGAGCCTCTCTGCTGGCAGGGATGCCTGCAGTGAGAGCTTCTCCCCGATGACAGATTCTGGATGACGAGATCCTGGCTGAGCTGGCCATGCCTGTGGAGTTGGCTCAGGACCTGTTGCTGGCTCTGCTACAGCGACTCGATGACAGCACTCTCAGGGACCTGCTTAACTGCCGTGTCTGCAGGAAATACGCGCCAGAGGCCCTGGCAGGGCAGCCAACTTACCCGTCTCTGCTGGAAGCCCAGGCTCAGCCTCAGGAATCAGTAGATGTGGCCAGAGTGAAAGGTGGGGCACCAGACAGAAACAGCAGCTCTGCAGAGTGGCCTCCAGGAGGGCGTGAGCGTAGGAGAGAGGGCTGTGCTGGGTTTTGTGCAATCATCCCGTTTGGAAGAGATGGCACCTCGGGGAGAAACCAAAACTTAGAGATGAGCAATGAATGAGAAAAGCAGACGATGTGCTCCTTCCACAGAATGAAGGAGGATGTAACGTTTAACTCCTTCAAAAGCCCACGCCCCGCATTTAATTTTTCCCATTGTAGAGAAAAACAAATTATTGCTTGATTTTAGATACAGGGAAATGCTCTGCTTTTCTGTAGTCAGGAAGCTCCTTTGCAAATGTAAGGACATACGATATAAAATTTGTCATGAAGTTGTCTTATAAGTACATAACAAGATACAATGAGATCCCAGAACCTACCTTGTAGGGGGACAGAACAAATTGAAGACATTTCTAGGAGAAATTAGGAAAGAAGATTGAGAGTTGTGAATCTGTCCTTCTCTGATTCTTTACGTCACTAACAGTGGCCAACCCTGTGACTTCCCCCATCCTGTAGCAGAGGAGCCCCTGACGCCGTGCCCTAGCAGTCCCCTGCGACATCTGGTGGAGGGGCATGGGCCAGCTGGGAAACTTGTGCTGGATCTGGAGCAAGCCCTCAGCTCCGAGGGGACCCAGGAGAGCGAGATCAAGTCACTGCTGCGGAGGCTGCAGCGGCAGCCCCAGCCCTTCCTGGTGCTGATGCAGAGCCTGGACACTCCAGCGGCCAACAAGGCCCTGCACCTGGCCGTTCTGAGGTGATGGGACGCTGAGAGGTGGGGTAGGCGGAGGGGGATCTCCAAGGCTTGCTGCACATCTCTCCTCCCACCCCTGCACCCCAGAATCCTGACGCGGTTGGTGGACTTCCCCGAAGCACTGCTGCTCCCCTGGCACGAGGCGATGGATGCCTGCATGGCCTGCCTGCGGTCCGCGGACACAGACCGGGAGGTACCCCTGCCCTGCTCTGGGGAGACGCTGAAGGCAGAGGGCGAAAGGCAACCTCTGATGAGGCAGACCTGCCGGGTGGGGCTCTGAAGGGCGCAGTGGAGCCTTTGTGCTCTTGGTGTGGGCTTTGTCTTTAAAATCGAATTTTACTTTTTAAAGACTTTATTTATTTATTTTTAGAGAGGGGAAGGGAGGGAAAAAGAGAGGGGGAGAGACATCAGTGTGTGGTTGCCTCTTACACACCCTCCTACTGGGGACCTGGCCTGCAACATTGACATGTGCCCTGACCGGGAATCAAACCTGCGACCCCTTGGTTCTCAGGCCGACACTCACTCTACTGAGCCCCACCAGCCAGGGCTGAATTTTATTTCTTTAAATAGGTAATACATTCACACAGTTGACAAATCAAAACGATTTAACAAGGTATACACCAAGAACTCTCACTCCCACCTGAATTCCTGTTTTCCCCTTAGTGGTACCCACTTTATTAATTTATATATCCGTGTGTATTTCCTATGTAAATATAAACAAACTCAAATATATGATCCCTCCAAATGTATGATCTTATTTGCCATACCCTTTTTTACACAAAAGGTTATGTACGTACTGCATCAAGAGCCTCGGTGGCTCCCATTTGGCTGGACCCGTAGAGGGGGCAGTGGGGTGAAGGAGGTAGGGGGGACCATCATGTCCCATAGTCCCCTGTCACAATGACATCCTGGGCATGGAAGACTTGGGGTCTGAGGACTAGGGTCCTGGTGATAGTGGGCATGTGCAGTGTTCACCTTTGGCTGTTACCAGATTTCAGTTTCCAAGGTAGATTCCCTTGAGTGCTCACACACACCTCTGGTCCCTCTTGGCCGCCGCCCTGCTGACAGGTGTCTGCTTGGTGCCTGAGGATCCGAAAATGCAGCCCCACAGCTGGGCCTGAAAAGAAACGAGCTGGGATGCACTCCGCACCTATTGCACACAATCAGTAGTTAAGAACCCCAGCCGGGCAGGGCATCTCCTGGCTTTTCCACTTCAGTTGTCTTTGGTTTCCTCCCTCCACCCAGCCCTCATGTCTCCTCCATCCCTGTCTTTTTCCTTCCTCACTCTGTCTTGTTCACTGCAGTAGCCCCAGCACACAGTCGGTGTAAGTAAACATTGCTGCAGATGCTCCTGTGGCCTGTACCTTATCCCCTTTACTCACCTCCTCTGCCCCTGTCCTAGGTACTCCAGGAACTGATCTTCTTCCTGCACCACCTGGCCTCGGTGAGCAGGGACTATGCCGTGGTGCTGAATCAGCTGGGAGCCCGAGATGCCATCTCCAAGGCCCTGGAAAAGCAGCTGGGAAAGCTGGACCTGGCTCAGGAGCTGCGGGACATGGTGTCCAAGTGTGAGAAGCATGCCCACCTCTATCAGAAACTCACCACCAACATCCTGGGAGGCTGCATCCAGGTCAGGAGGAAGGACAGGGAAGCTTGTGGGTTCATAGGTGGGTAAGAATAGAAACCTGAGCACTGGAGGGGAGGGGGCTGTTTCTGAAGTAGGGGCAGGCAGGGGAGTCTAGTAAACCTGGGGGCATTTGTTCTCTGCACCTGTGCCCCACCCGGACCTGTTCTGCCAGGGTTATGGAGGAGTCCCATTGCTGCTGAGTCTTTTTCCACTAGTATTT
The DNA here is from genome assembly GCF_022682495.2 of Desmodus rotundus. Taxonomy (NCBI): domain Eukaryota; kingdom Metazoa; phylum Chordata; class Mammalia; order Chiroptera; family Phyllostomidae; genus Desmodus; species Desmodus rotundus. The sequence continues at coordinate 9,772,215 of NC_071397.1, read as the reverse complement.
CTGTGTTTCTCCACGTTCCTCTGTCCTCCCTGTGCCCCTTCTCTCTGGTGTTCCGGTTGCAGATGGTGCTGGGTCAGATCGAAGACCACAGACGGACCCACCGACCCATCAACATCCCCTTCTTTGACGTGTTCCTCAGATATCTGTGCCAGGGTTTGTGCCTGTCCCCACATGCCTCCGTGTTCCCATCCCTGCATCTGTTTTCCCTCCACATGTACCAGGCTGTGACCACCACCCCTTCCCACTGCCCCCAGGCTCCAGTGTGGAAGTGAAGGAGGACAAGTGCTGGGAGAAGGTGGAGGTGTCCTCCAACCCGCACCGGGCCAGCAAGCTGACGGACTGCAACCCCAAGACCTACTGGGAGTCCAACGGCAGCACCGGCTCCCACTACATCACCCTGCACATGCAGCAGGGCGTCCTCATCAGGTAATGCGCTCCACGCCCATGCTTGGCCACACCTGTACTTTCGCACAATTTCCATGATTGTTTTGGGGGAAGCATCACCCTGTGAACATGATCAAAGGGTCCCCTTGGCTCTGTCTTCAAGGACATGACTGGTTCCAGTTCCAATTGGTTCCTCTTCCCTGCTCCCAGGCAGCTGACTCTGCTGGTGGCTAGTGAAGACTCGAGCTACATGCCGGCCAGGGTGGTGGTGTTCGGGGGCGACGGCACCAGCTCTCCTACCACAGAACTCAACTCGGTAGGGACCCCTGTGCCATCAGACCACCCCTCACAGGACCAACTCTCCTGCCCGACTCCTACATTCCTCCCTGTCGTGTGCCCTATAGAAAGCGGTCCTCTATCCCTGTGCCTTTGGGATGGCATCAGGCCCCGAACAGCGAGGGTGGCATTAGCACCCGTTCATCAGGACGCTGCAGGGCCAGGGCCGGGGGGACACACAGCGAGGGGGCAGGAACCAACTTGCGCTTTCAGCACTCTCATCCACACTCGTGGAGGTGAAAACCCTCTCCGCCCCCCGCCAGGTGAATGTGATGCCCTCCGCCAGCCGGGTGACCCTCCTGGAGAACCTGAACCGCTTCTGGCCCGTCATCCAGATTCGCATAAAGCGCTGCCAGCAGGTAGGGCGGGCTGTGGTGGGCGGCTCCCGGGCACGGGGCCCTGTGCCCTGCAGCTGTTGTCCATCGTGGGCCAGAGCTCCAGCCTGGGTCGTGAGCCGCTCCAGGGGTGAGGCATGAGGGAGGGTGTGGCTGACTCCAGCCCATTCTGAGGAGAATGTGGACCAGTGAGAACGGAGGTGTGTGCCTTGCAGGATGGTATCGACACGCGCATTCGAGGGCTGGAGGTCCTGGGCCCCAAACCCACGTTCTGGCCAGTGTTCCGGGAGCAGCTGTGTCGCCACACACGCCTCTTCTACATGGTTCGGGCACAGGCCTGGAGCCAGGACATAGTGGAGGACCGCAGGAGCCTCCTGCACCTGAGTTCCAGGTGAGCGTGAGCATGTGTGTGCCTGTGTGTGCCAAGGGTGAGAGTATTACAGATGGCTGGGTGGGTTCTGCGGAGGGGAGGGCATAAGATAGAGAGCTAACATGCTTGGGGGTGGGCTGGGATGCTCTGCAGTTTGGGGAGTGGAGGAAATAATAAAGAGAAGAGATGTTGCAGGTGGGCTGCAAGTGGGATGTACCAGTTAACGTGTGGGGAGTTGTCCAGTACTACGCGGGGATTTGGTCTGGTTGCTGGGGGTGAGCTGGCAATCTTAGTCTTGGTGGTCACCAGGGTCACTTAGGCCTCGACTCTCTGATGCCTTCCTCCTCCATCATCAACTCCAGACTCAATGGGGCTCTGCGCCAGGAGCAGAACTTTGCCGATCTCTTCCTCCCTGACAACGAAGCGGCCCAAGCACTGGGCAAGACCTGCTGGGAGGCCCTGGTCAGCCCCCTGGTGCAGAACATCACCTCCCCTGGTAAGCATCCCGACCCCTGGCCCTCTTGACTGTCCTGCTGTTCACCACTAACCGGCCTCTTCTTGCTCTGCCCTAGAGCCACCCTGGTGATTCTCTTGGCCCTTTTAGGACCTGCATGTTTGTTTGGAGCCCCAGTTCCCCCTTCTCACAGCCTGGGGCCAGCTCCTTCCCCAGGTCTCTCAGTGCCAGCTGACACCCTAAGGTCGGGAGGGACCTTGCCACCTCCTTTCCCCATATCAGTCTGTCTAGTTGCTCTTTCTCCACACTCCAGTCCCGCCAGCCTCTCCCTCTCCCTGGAGATGTGCTCTGCCTGGGCTTGTTTTCCCTGCCTTCTAGATGAGGATGGCATCAGCCCTCTGGGCTGGCTGCTGGACCAGTACCTGGAGTGTCGCGAGGCTGCTCCCAACCCCCAGAGCCGCACGGCAGCCTTCTCCTCAAGGGTGCGTCACCTCACCCACCTGCTGGTGCACGTGGAGCCCTGTGAGGCGCCTGCCGTGGTGGGGGCCACTCCTCATCCCAGTGAGTACCGGGAGATTCAGGCAGGAGCTCAGGTAGGAGTACGGCCCTGTGAGCCCCCGTTCACATACTGCAGCTTCTGCCCCTCCTCACCCTACTCCTCCCTATGTGCTCAGCCTATTCCTCTTCCAGCTCTTTGTCACTCCCACCCAGGAGCACCATTTGGGGTGGCAGCATGTCAGGAAAGGCCCCAGGGCTCACCCTTGAAACGGGACCAAGGAGCTGAGGGGCTGCCCCCATCTTGCCTCTGCCCCTCCCTCTGTCTCCACAGAGGGCAGAAACAGAAGCCACGACTGGAGCTCCCTGGCTACTCGGGGGCTTCCCAGTAGCATCCTGAAAAACCTGACCCGCTGTTGGCAGGCTGTGGTGGAGGAGCAGGTGGGCAGGGGCCGGGGCGGGGAGTGGGGTGGAGCTGTAATGGTGGCTTGTTGGGTTGCCTGCTCACACAGCTGCCCCTCTCCCCCCAGGTGAACACTTTTCTGACCTCACACTGGCAGGACGATGACTTCGTGCCGCGCTACTGCGAACACTTCAATAAGCTGCAGAAGTCGAGCTCTGAGCTGTTCGGGCCACGGGCGGCTTTCTTGCTGGCGCTGCAGAACGGCTGTGCTGGGGCCTTGCTGAAGCTCCCTTTTCTCAAAGCTGCTCATGTGAGCATCCCAACCTCGCCTCCGCCCTGGGCCTCTTCCCACAGGCTCTCCACTCCCACCTCCTCAGAGTGGCCCAGCTTTCCGTTCCCATTCAACGAGCAACGTGTATCGGCCTATAGCCATGTTACCTAAAGTTCAAAGAAAAAAATCATTACCCACAGAGTGCAGTCCTACTATATCTTGATAAACTTTCTCCTCTTTGAATTCATGATTTAACAGTTTACTCAAGAGGAGCTAAAATTCTCTCTCCTGTTTTCCTTGATCATTACATTAAAAGCCTTTTCCAGTGTTGTTATTCACCCTTATTTTTTATTTGTGCATAAATACCATCTAATGGATGTACTATAATTTACTCCCCCATTGCCCTCCTCCCATAAATATTTAACAAGTGCTTAAAATGTATCAGACACTGTGATGAAAGCTGAAGATAGACAAAGTCTCTCCTCTCAAAAGTTTACCATCTTCTAGGGAAGACACAGAGTTAAGCAAATGATAAATCAACGAAAATGTGACAGGCTCCCTGGTGCGCAAAGGCTGGGGCAGCGGGAGCAGGGGCAGCAGCTGCCTGGTTGCTTCTGGTGGCTCTGTGTCATCAGCAACACTGCAGCGTGACCATCTCCGTGCACGTAACTTATTTCCTCATATTATTGTTACTAGTTCGACTTTTAAACACGCTCAACGTGAAAAAACACCTCGTAATTGTGAATGTTGGTTTGCATGATTGTTAATGACTTTATGAAAGAGTCCTATGAAAGTGTTGACCAGTTTACGAAGCTTTGAGCCATTCCTACCTGCTGTGCCTGACCCGTCTCCCTGCTCCCACCCACCGCCTCCACTTGCCAGTGCATGGTGTTCCTGTGCTCTTCCCACTGCCCAGGTGAGTGAGCAGTTTGCCCGGCACATCGACCAGCGGATCCAGGGCAGCCGGATTGGTGGGGCCCGGGGGATGGAGATGTTAGTGCAATTGCAGCGGTGCCTAGAAACTGTCCTGATTTTCTCCAGCCTGGAGATGGCCACCACATTCGAGCATTACTACCAGTGAGTGTGGACCTAGGGAGTGAGAGTTGGGGGGAGGCAGGACGACAGGGGCAGGTCTAGCTCTCGGGGCCTGGAAGTCTAGGGTCCAGGCAGGCTGGAGGGTGGGAGCGGGCAGCTGGGCCGTGCACTGAGGCCGGGCCCGGGCTGTGTGTGCTGCAGGCACTACATGGCGGACCGTCTCCTGAGCCTGGGGTCCAGCTGGCTGGAGGGGGCCGTGCTGGAGCAGATCGGTCCCTGCTTCCCCAGCCGCCTCCCCCAGCAGATGCTGCAGAGCCTGAGCACCTCCGAGGAGCTGCAGCGCCAGTTCCACGTCTACCAGCTCCAGCGGCTCGATCAGGAACTCCTGAAGCTGGAGGACACAGAGAAAGAAATACAGGTGGGGGCCAGGGAGGGGATTAGCAGATGGTAGCTAGTAAGAAGGGTGACATGGAGCAAACCAGAGGAGCCCCACTGGCTTTTGGGAACTCTGTTTCTTCCCTTCAGCTGGGCCATAAGGCCAGTGGCAAGGAGCATGAGAGAGAGTGTGAAGAGGAAGCCAAGGGAGCTGGAGCAGCAGCGGCCGCAGATGTGGCGGAAGAAGGGGAGGAGAACGAGGACCTCTACTATGAGGGGGCAATGCCAGAAGTGTCTGTGCTAGTCTTGTCACCACGCTGCTGGCCCATTGCCTCCATCTGCCACACACTGAACCCCCGAACCTGCCTGCCCTCCTACCTGAGGGGCACTTTGAACCGATACTCCAACTTCTACGACAAGAGTGAGGAGGAAGGCAGAGGGAGCTGGGGGCTGGGAAGAGGCTGGGATACTGGGGAAGAACCTGGGGTTGGGAGCTTTAATGGGGTGGATTTGAGAAAGAAGAGCAGGGAGTGGGATTGTTAGGCACCAGGTCCCCAGAGTATTGCCTTTTCTGTCCTTAAAATGAGACCCAAGACTGTCTTTGGGTGGTGAGGAGGATGGAGGCTGGAGGCCACCAGAAAGGGCTCTCTCTCCCTCAGTGGTAGGTTTCTGGCTCCTGGTCAGTCACCGTAACCTAAGCTCCCCACTTGGGGCTGATCCTGGGCGGGGCAGTGGCAAAGGAGGGGAAGAGAATCAGACCTGCCCTCAGGGAGTCCCAGACATTGGCTTCTCTCTCAGGGATATTCCAGTTAATGGGAGCCCCTGTCCTTCCTTCCTTCCTTCATGGTTTTGTCTCCCCCCCAAAATGGTGAACTCACCCTGACTGGTGTAGCTCAGTGGACTGAGTGCAGGCCTGTGAACCAAAGGGTTGCTGGTTTGATTCCTAGTCAGGGCATATGCCTGGGTTGCAGGCCAGGCCCCCAGTAGGGGGCGCACGAGAAGCAACCATGCATTACTGTTTTTCTTCCTCTTTTTCTCCCTCCCTTCCTTTCTCTCTAAAAGTAAGTAAATAATATTTTTTAAGTGAGGAACTCCTCAGAGACCCTAATCAGCCTGCCTGGTACAGGGCTATGCACACGGCCAGGCTCCCCGATGCCTGAGGCTCATGGGGGAGTCAGCAGAGAAGGCTGAGCTCTGGAAGGCTCAGGCCAGGAACCACAGTGTCCACAAATCTGCAGGCCGCACACTCTGCGGAGGCTGGCAGGGGCAAAGCTCAACTGATGGCACACCCTCACCAGCCCCAGCTCCCTCCCTTCCCTACTCTTAGTCTCCCTCCTCCTCCCTGGTCCTTCTCAGGTCAGAGCTACCCCACCGTAGAGCAGATCCCACAGAGGCGGCTGCAGTGGACGTGGCTGGGCCGGGCTGAGCTGCAGTTTGGGGACCAGACCCTGCACGTGTCCACCGTGCAGATGTGGCTGCTGCTGTATCTCAATGACTTCAAGGTGGCCCAGCTTCCTCCCTGCTCTCTCCCACCTTTCTTCCTAAGCTTTGACTCCCATCCTCCTCCCCTCCGCCCTCTCCGCCCCACTTTTGGGGGAAACCCTGAATGTTGCTTTCTCTTCTCTAAGGAAGTCTCCATAGAAAGTATGCTGGCGCTCTCAGGGCTCTCTCCAGAGATGCTGAATCAGGCAGTTGGGCTCCTCACCTCTTCGAGAGGCCCCCTGGACCTTCATGAGCAAAAGGATGTCCCAGGAGGTTTGTACTTAGGGCAGGGGGGCGTGGTCCAGGGTCAGCCTCCCCATAGGTCACCCCACTGAGTGATAGTGCTTGTTTCAGGTGTGCTCAGGATTCGAGATGACAGCGAGGAGCCCAGGCCCAGGAGGGGCAGTGTGTGGCTCATCCCACCTCAGACCTACCTGAAAGCTGAAGATGAAGATGGCCAGGACCTGGAGAAGAGACGGAACCTTCTGAACTGCCTCGTTGTCCGAATCCTCAAGGCCCGGGGGGAGCAGGGGCTGCACATCGATCAGCTTGTCTATCTGGTAGGTGAGGGTGGGCAGTGGATGAGGGAGCTTTGGGATGGGGGATGTGGTCCACAGGGGCAGGTGGGTCCACATTTGAAGCCTCTTGTTCACTGTGGTGCCTGTAGGCATGAAGATTGAGGTTGGCGTGCACCTGGTGTCCTTAGAACTGACTGCTCTAGCAGCTTGTGCTTGGGGTGGAAGCGAGATGTGGGGTAAGCTGGGTGTCTCTGACCCATTGTTCCCCCTTCCTTCTCCATACCAGGTGCTGGAGGCTTGGCAGAAGGGCCCATGTCCTCCCAGGGGTTTGGTCAGCAGCCTGGGGAGGGGGTCTGCCTGCAGCAGTAGCGATGTCCTGTCCTCCATCCTGCACCTCCTGGGCAAGGGCACGGTGAGACGCCACGATGACCGGCCCCAGATGCTGTCCTATGCAGTCCCCGTGACTGTGATGGAGCCTCACACCGAGTCCCTGAACCCAGGCTCCTCAGGCCCCAACCCACCCCTCACCTTCCACACGCTGCAGATTCGATCTCGGGGTGTGCCCTATGCCTCCTGCACTGTCACCCAGAGCTTCTCTACCTTTCGGTAGCCCTGGGGATGGGGCCAGGGCTGGGGCTTTCTACAGAAATAAAACACAGGAGTTGGAGGACATGGCCTGTGTGCTGACTACTTGGGATCTGACAGGGGCGCAGAGCACTTTCCTGGCTAAAGGGGAAGACGAGTCCTCTGGTTCCGCGGCCATCTCGTGCCAACAGCCACTCGTAGGGTGAGGGTGACTTCCTGGGGAGGAAGGTGGAGGAGTCAGGCGTGACTAGCAATGCCCTCTGGGCAGGGGATGAAGTGGACAGGGGTGGACCCCCCTCTTGGAGGGGGTGTGGTCAGCAGTGCCTTCCCCCGGCAGGCTGGAGACTCATGTAACTTGGGCAGATTATCCAGCAGGGCTCCATTTTCCTTCTTTGTGGAAGTGGACCGGTCACTGTGGGGTTCTGACGAGCACCGGGTGTGGGAGCATTTGGCGCGGCGAGGCTTTGCCAATGGCCACCAGCCCCAGCAGTGAGGGTGCCTTCCCTAGTAAGGCTGGCAGGGGACCGTGAGACAGAGGGCCCTTGAAGGCACCCAGGAGGCGGATGTGTGCCGCCCAGACACTTTAGGGTCTGGGTTGGAAGCGGACCTAGATGGAATTCTCCTCCTCCTCCTGGCGGTGCAGAGCAGCCCACTGTCACCAGAGCCAAACCCCAACCAGCCCGGTAGGCAGGGCTGCACTGCAGATTGAACCCCTGGCACCACCCACACTGAGGCAGGGCGGGTCAGGCTAGGGGGGCCGCGTGCCAGCAGTGGAGCTCTGCCTTTTGGCAAAGGCCATCAGGGGAGGAGGGAAGGAGTGACCCAGGCATCCTGAGTCCATGGTTCTTGCAGCCAAGAGGCGACTAGGAGAAAGCTACAGAAGAAAGGAGGTGGGTGACGGGGTGAGTCAGGTGGTGACAGAGGGCTCAGAGGCCAGACAGAGAGAACTGGGTGCCACCCAGGACAGATTTGGAATAGAATCCGTAAGGGGAAAAGAGGTCAGGGCGCCCAGGACAAGGCGACGGACCAGAGGGCCTGTGCTTGCTTTGCTCTACAGTAGGGCAGCCCCACGGAGCTGCTGGTGATCCTCACAGCAGAGCTACAGGCCTCAGCAGTCTCAGGCTGTGCCAGGCCCCAGTGCACACCCGGGCTGCTGCAGTGTCCCACCTTGGTGCCTCTCCACCTCCACGCCAGAGATCATGGCCTACTCTCTAACTGGTCCAGGCCATGCCTATTCTTGAGGTAGCATTTAGGTCCAGAGTTTTTTGCCCTTCTCTTGGTTCCTGTGCTCTTTCTGAGCCTATCCCCCACCAGAAACCCAGAGCGCCTCTGGGCTCTAGTAGCCAGGCAAGTATGCAGCGCGTGTAGGGGACAAGATGGGTCTCCTGCTTTAACACTGCCCGCTGCTGCCGCCCCCTGGGCTCCCAGGTGGGCTGAGCTCCACGCCGCTGGTCTTCCTCTGCACTCGCTCAACTCCGTCCACCCTCGGTCTCCCACAGGGACCTACCTGCTCATCTGCAACAAGTCTCCAGCATTTCACAAGCAAAGAACTCACCAACTGTGGCCCCACAACTTGGCGTGTTCCTGTCTGCCATCCAGTTCCTGTGTTGCCTGGTGTCCTTAGCACACAATCTAGCCCCACCCTCAGACTCTGGCTTGGCTGGTTTGCCCTCATTCAGCCATCCAGGGAGCAGTCTTGACTTGGCCCCTCTCTCGCCAGCACCAGTGAAGACCTGAGCCTCTTTGTCCGTCCTCAGAACCCGCCATCCCCAGAGGGCAAACCATGGATGACTCGGGACAGCAGTTAGCTACCCTGACCCCCCGTGAGACCATCCCCACAGCCTCAATTCCTTGTATCCCTACAGCTGGTTTGTACACTAAGGACCACACACTGATTCCATTCTATGAAGTGACCCAAAATAGAGACGGTGGTTTAGTGATCGCCTTGAGCTGGGGGAACTGGGAAGAAATGAGAAGCGAGTGCTAGAGGGCTGGGGCTTCTTTAAGAAGGGTGTTGAAAAAGTTATAAAATTGATTGTGATGGTGGTTGCACTATTCTGAGTGTACTAAAAATCACTGACTTGTACATTTTAAATGAGTAACTTGTATGGTATATGTGAATTGTATCTCAATAAATCTGTTACAATTAAAAACAAAAGAAAAGAACAACAAAATCCACCCCAACAAATCTGTAACTGAAGCTCAGAGCTCTCCAAGTCTCCTCCGCATCCCTGAAGGGCAAAGTAGCAGTTTGAAGGCTTGGGAACCAATACAGCCTTGCAGCGGAGGTAGGTGTTCTTGACCAGCCTTCACCTGAAACCCCTTCTCATGCGGGGAAACTTACCACCATAAATCTAGATGTAACATAAGAGCCCACCTCCCACCGTGGAAAAGAGCAGGTACTTGCTTTCCCAGCACCCTCGCAGTCAGGTAACCAAGGCCTGGTGAATCGGATGCCTCTGCCGGTAATTTCTACACCTAGAGCCAAGCAGGAGGAAAAGTGGAGCGTACCCTTAGCGGCAGCAGGGACATCTTCACATCAACACTCTGGTTCCAAGGTAGCATTTAGAGTGCTTTTAACTGCTCAGAACCACCTCTCCTCCCCAGCACACTTTCTAAAGCTACTCTCCAACCTTCTTAGTGTTTCTGTGAGCCTAATGGTTCAATAGTCTTTTTCTGCTTTTATCAGCCAGAATCTGTTCTTTGGCTTTAAAATAGTATTGTCACAAGTCACTGGGGTCCCTACAGCTCCAGATCCCTCCTCCCTCTGGGCAAGGCAGACTATCCTGACAGTCAGCCTTCTGCTTACAATCCCTGGGAGAGCACCTACATGCTTCCTCTTACTGCCGGCAGAACATCTTGCACCCCATCCCAGAAGTATCAAGAAATGGACACCCTAGTTCCTTTTTTAAAGTTTTATTTAAAGGAGGAGAATGGAGGGAGAAAGAGGGAAACATCAATGTGTGGTTGCCTTTCACGTGCCCCCTACTGGGGACCTAGCCTAAAACCCAGGCATGTGCTCTGGCTGGGAATTGAACCAGCAACCCTTTGGTTCTCAGGCTGGCACCCAATCCACTGACCCACAGCAGCCAAGTCACATCCTAGTTTCTCACTCCCTTTCCTCTGCCCCCTGCTTTTCTTTAAAATTTTATTTTAGAGGCAGAGAGAAACACCGGTCTGTTGTCTCACTTACTTATGCACTCATTGGTTGCTTCCTGCGTGTGCCCTGACCAGGGACCAAACCCACAACCGTGGTGTACCAAGACAATGCTCCGACCGACTGAGCTGCCTGGCCAACGCGCTCTCCCTTTACTTTATAGCTGTTTTCTAGATGTTAGTCTTCCTGGTGGCCTGTTTAATTTGTGATTTATCTAGTATTTCTTCCCCTCCTACTTGGAATTTCCTGAGCTAGGGTCTATAAGTTTCTAGAAAAGTTTCAGCCTTATCCACGCTTCCTGGAACTCTGGCGTGTCACACCTTCTCACTCTATCTTCAGGATTTTTTTTTCTCCCATTACCATTTAGTCCCCTTATATCCTCCTCCCGTCGTGTTTTCTACCCTCATTTCCTTCGTTTCCATTTCTTTGTATCCCTGTGCTCTACCTGTGTAACTCCTTCAGGTTTACTTCCGGTTCATCCTTTTCTCAGGGGTGTCTAATCTGCTTAACCATGAAGTTTCTAAATGTGTTATTTTCAAGATTTAAACAAACTAATCTGGTGCTTTGATAGCCTTTTCATTAGTCATGCTTTTTCACTAAAGAAGACATTTTGTATTTTGCATGTTACACTTTCTACATCTGTCCTTGCTGGTCTGTTATCTGTTGTTCCTAACGACTTGCTCACAGTGGTTTCTTTCCTTGGGCTTTCTGTTTCATTGTAAACTCAGACTCTCTGAAATTTTATCTGAGGTACCTAATTCTTTGAGGCCTAGGTTTAAAGGACAGTCCTCAAGAGAGACCCGCTTTTGCTGCTGCCAAATGCCTGGAAGCACTACCAACCTGAGACCATTTTAAACTGAACTATCAGCTTGAGGATTTTCCAGTCCACATGGGTGGTGTGACTTCTAGGCCCAAACAGTATGGAGAGCCAGCTGTGCTTGCATCATTAGGGAAGCGTTTTTTCCTACTTCCCACCTCCCCTTGCATCCAAAATGAAAGTTAAGTAGGTGAGTTGTGGTATTGGTTCACTCTTTAAATGACTGTGTCATCTTTTGGGTTTAAATAGGAGGGATCTCTGATCTCACTTCCCACTCTGTAAGGGCCTTAGGTTTCTGCTGCCCCCACACGTGGCCCACCAAGACAGTAGTTCTAGGCCACCCACAAACCCCAAACAAAAAGCAGCATAATAAAAAGATGAGTGACAATTCCTGGGAGCCATCAACAGACTGCATGGCCTTGCCCAGCCTGAAGGTCGCTGACCCATTTTTCTAGGTCAGAATCATTGGTGTAAGGCAAAGACTGGAGGCCATGAGGGCATGACGCATCAGATCATGGCAGAACGCTGAGCTGCTCTTATTGTCCAACCCTGGGGCTGGACAATAAGAGTCATTTCTGAACCAATCTAGTTCAAGGGCACCTATGATTCTTGTCCTTGAATGGGAAAGAACCAGAACAGACCAAGCCCAAGTTTGTCCCCACAGATCCATTGCTCAGTGGCAGTGGCAGAGCGGAGGACAATTCCTCATCAGTCTTTGTTCAAAGGGAGATGTCTCCTGTCCTTGCCTGCGTTTCGGCGCCTTTTTCGACTCAAGAAGCTGTCTAGCTTCTTGCTGCGTTTCAGCTCCTTGAACTTTTCAGCTAGGGCCAACTGGCGCTGCTCAGCTAGATAACAGAGGAAAAAAAGTTGGTGAGCCTCTTTCCCTTTCCCCAGCAGTAATTCCCAACCACTGTGCTGAGAGACACGACTTGCTAAGAGCTCTCTGGTGTGTGTATGCAAATCGATGTTTTCTGATTCCATTCTTTCTCAGTTCAACCATTAGCTCCTATGTGCCCAGCCCAGCATATGCTGGGGGTAGGACAGAGATAAAAGCGACACCCCCTGCCCATAATCTAATTAGGGGAACAAGAATCGTTACACATAACTCCTCCCTATTATATTTCTACTTTCCTCTAATTTACCATGGGATCGTCTTCACGCCTCCCTTAGGGAGCTCATGGACCTCCAACACAGTACCCTACCATGGCCTCCAACCCCGTCCCTGAAAGTAGCCTGTGACAGTTGAGCCCCACTCACATTTCTTTAGGAAGTATGGACGATGGCCCTGCTGGGCCTGAGCCCGCCGCTCCTGCTTCAGAGCCAGGTGCAGCTCCTGCTGCCGCTTTCGTTCCTGCTGTGCCATTTCTTGCTGCTCCTGAGGAGCAACGACGGGATGGGTGAATAGGAGAGGCTGTGAATCATCTCTGGCCTTGAACTACTTTTACCACCCACCCCCAATTCTGACTCACCATTCGCTGAAGCAGCAGCTGCAGCTTCTCATGCTCCTCCCCTGCACGGTGCTTCTTCAATTGCTTTTTCACAAGCTCCACAGTAGGAAATCAATGTGATGGTTAGCACTCGGTAAATGTTAGCTGAAATTCTGTGCCAAGCATTACTCTAAGAGGTCCACATACATTAACTCAGTGAACACTGTGAGAGAGCAATTATTGCTCTCTTTTTATGATTAAGACACTGAAGCAAAGCCAGGTTGAATAACTCGCCAATGGTCAGCTAGTACGCTGACAAGCCAGGACTTGACTGTAAGAACCGAATTAGGAAGAATTAAACCTGCCCCGCCGCCATGTTCCCGGTGCCCTCTGCCAGACTCTCTAACCTGTGCCCTCGTGTCCTACCCCTCGGAGCCCTGTGAACCAGCTTCACAAGCACACCTTTTTCTCTTTGGCTCGGATGTCATTCAGGAATTGATACGTTTTGTCAAACACTTCAGGATTATATTCCCCTGACAGATCGTCAAAGCGGGGGTCCCGGGCTACCTGTGGAGAGAACACAGAAAATATTTTTAAAAAATCAGTTCAGTCTCCTTTCACAAGAAAGCATTTCCTGCCTCTCTCTCACCTTCTTACTGATGGGGACAACTTGACGCAAAAATGGCACCCGGGCCTTGGCTGACATTTCCAGAGGCCTGTGGAGAAATTAAAGGACAGTTTGCGGGGACCCTAGTCTTGGTCGAAAGCCTCCCGCCTGCCACCTGAGAAAGCAGACACCTACTCAAGGTCCCGGTATCCTCCAACTCCTGGGGCAGGCCTTGCTCCTCACCTGTGCTTATCTGCAGCACATGCAGTTTGGACAGGTGGTTTAGATCCTTGCTTCTTAGTGCTGTTTCCAGCTACCGATTGTTTGTAAGTCTTCCTCCGCACGTGGCTCTGCAATTCCAACAGCTCCTCAAATGACATGTCAGATGTGTCTGTGGAAGGGGGTGGAGGTAGGGGAGGGACACACAACTCAGCTCAGCACTTCCCACTGCTGGAAAGACACCATCCCATCCGCTGCCTCACCTCCTGCAACCGTTGCTCAAATGTCACATACTCAGTGAGGCCTACTCTGATCACTTACAATTGCAACCTTCCCCCTGCTTTCTTTCTTTCCATGGCTCTTATCACCTTTCTGGAAAATTGAGATACAATTCACATGCCATAAAATTCTCCATTTACAATATACAATTCTGTGCTTAATATTTCCTTTTAATATATTAACTTACGTGTTTTTTTAAAGACTTTATTTATTTTTAGAGAGGGGAAGGGAGCGAGTAAGAGAAACATCAGTGTGGTTGCCTCTCATGCACCCCCTATTGGGGGCCTGGTCTGCAACCCAGGCATGTGCCCTAACCGGGAATCCAATCCGGGACACTTTGGTTCACAGGCCAGCTCTCAATCCACTGAGCCACACCAGCCAGGGTACGTGTTTGGTTTTTTTTTTTTTTTTTTAACTGCCCTTTCTAAAAGGTAAGTTCTGTAAGAACAGGGGGTTTTGTTTGCTTTATTCATTACTGTGTATCCAGCATTTAGAGCTGTGCCTGCATACAGATACTAAATAAATGTTTGCTAAATTTCTTGAATCTTGATACTAACCCCTTCTTCCCCAGCAACCCATCCCCTTTCCTGGCTCTGTGCTTTTGCACATGCCTCTTCTCCCTGGGGAAAATTCCTCATCCTCGCTTTAAGAAACTGCTCAGGATGGCCTAGTCCAGTGAGCATCCCCTCTCACTGCTCACTTCCCATTGCGCTGGGGACGCTCCTCGTGTTAGCCTTCCAGAGAATTTAGCAGGCTCACAGTAACTGCGCGGCAGGCTCGAAGCCCGCACCAGACAGGGAGCCCCGCATCTGGCCCTCCTCCCGACCCGCGCTGCCGCGCACCCTCACCCTTCCGTAGGTCCCCGGGCCCCACACCCCCGCTGTCCTTCCCGTCGTCCCGGGGTCCGCCGGGAGACCCGGGGAGGTCCCAGACGCCACAGCGCACTCTCGGCATCAGCTCGCTCCGCGCGCGTCGAAGACAAATGGCGTTACTTCCGCCCCGGGGCTCCCGCCCCGCCCCTTCCGGCGGCTGCGGAGGCGGAGTCCACACGAGTGACTACAGAGTGACTACAGCCGGACAAGCCGACTGCTGAGCTGCTATGAGAGAACCCAGAGGGCCGCCTGGAAGCTCTAGGCCGCAAGGGATGTCCACTCGATATACGGCCACCTTTTTGTCCACCTTTTTGTCGCAGGGCCCTAGCCTCAGCGCCGGAGAAGCTAGGGCCAGGTCGCAGTGGCATTCGATTTCCAAGTGCTCCTGGCTGAGAAGCAGGGACATCAGCACCCCAGCGCCCTTTGCAATCTCATTCCACAAAAACAGATAATTACGTTTGGAGGTTTTTAATTCATTTTTATAAAATCTGAGCTGGCTGACAGCATCAGGGTTACAGCAACAGCTCGAGGAAGGGGGGTGGGATTATCTGCTGGTCCTCGCCTTCCCCAGGTCAGGGAGAAGGAGGTTTCATGGCAACAGCTGCAACTTCTCTCAGATCCCAATCAGTGCTCATGGCTTAAGCAGGGACGGAGTGAAAATAGAGCTGGGGGAAGCTTTTGAGGCCCAGACACTGCTTGCTTCTCCCTTCTCCCCATTCCCTTCACTTCTCAGCAGAGCCTGGCCAGCCTGGGGCAGAGCAGAGACCCAGGAGCAGTTGGAAGGAGGTGGATGGGACAGAGCACCAAGGGAAGGGGCCCTCGGCCCAAGGAGGGAGGGAACCTAGCCCTCCCCCCCCAGCTCCCCACTGAGTTCACAGCACTGAAAACACCTCTAGTCCAACAACTCCACGTAGAGGTAAACCAGGGTCCAAAGGGGCAGGCAGGTGAGAGATGGGCAGGGGCAGTGAAGACAAGAGCAGGCTCAGAAGGGGTGCCGGCAGAAACTTCCTCCTACCCATGGGAGGAGACAATGGGGCGACTGATATTGCTGTTGGTGGTCATGGCATTCAGCTCCCACCTGGAAGGCAAACGGTGACAGGCATAAAGGACAGGAAGAGGAGCCTCCACCTCCCAAGCCCAGAACTGCTAACAAAACTATGAATACACCAGTGCCTCCAACTTCTTTAAAGCTTAACTATCAACAGCCACCTCTTCCTTACAGCCCTACTATGTTTATCAGGTCCCACCCATCACCAAATCCAACACCACCCACAACTCCACCTGCAGCCTCACGTGGCCTTCCTGTTTATGTTTATATAGATACTCGTGTGCCCAGCAGCTGGAGAAAATCATGGGTGTACACATCTCAGTAAAGTTCCTGACCTACCTTTTCTCTTCTGCCCAGAACCCAGCTCCTCCCCCTCCCCACATTGGGAACGCCCGTTTTTGCTCTGAACTGCCATCCCTTCCCAGGAGCTCGATTCTGCTCTCCTCTCCCCAGTGAGGCCTTTCCCACTCATCCCATTCATAGTAAAATTAAATCTCTCTTTTTGACAATTCTGTCATTCTAAAAAGATATACCAAGAACCTCCTTATGCTGAGACCCTCACTGTAATCTAATTGGTATTAGGTGCCTGCATGTCAGTCAGTCCTGGGCCAGCCTACGATCCAGGTCAGCCTTGTGCCCACAGACCCTCAGCAAGTGATAGTTAAACTGAACTGACACAGGAGAGGGATGTGTCACAGAATGACCCAGAAGGGCACAATTATACACGAAGGACATTCAGTGCTTGGTTTGGACCTAAGAATGATATTCAAAGGGAAGTAGCTAGGAAAAACTTCTCTTAATTCTGGAACTTGTCTACTTTGCAGCTAGCTCCTAAGATTTAACCAAACTTCCTCAGCATGTTAAAAGCAACTGTATAGGCTCAGGGTTCAAGAAGTGATGCTTTTGCCCTGGCTGGGCAGCTCAGTTGGTTAGAATGTCGTCCGGATGTGCCAAGGTTGTGGGTTTAACCCCAGGTAAGGGCACATACAAGAAGCAACCAATGAATGCATGAATAAGTGGAACAATAAATCAATGTTTCTCTCTCTCTAAAATCAATTAAAAAAAACAAACAAACAAGCCCTGACTGGTGTGGCTCAGTCGGTTGGGTGCAGTCCTACAAAGCAAAGGGTCGCTGGTTCAATTCCTGGTCAGGACACATGCCTGGGTTGCGGGTTCAGTCCAGTCGGGGCACATACGAGAGGTAACTCACCAGTGTTTCTTTCTTACATCAGTGTTTCTCTCCCTCTCTTTGTCCCTCCCTTCCCCTCTCTCTAAAAACAAATAAAATCTTAAAAAAAAAAAAAGTGATGCTTCTGAGCTTAGTTTGAAAAACATTTTTTTTTTCATGTAATTTACCCAGCAGACAGTTTACATCCCCTTCCATCTCACTCTCCGCAAGTCTGCTACACCTCTAGCAGAACAAAAACTGTTCCTCCAGACTGAGCCCAAGCTAACCAGGTCAAGCTTGTGCTGCCGCCCACCCTCAGCCAATCCCTCCTTTCCTATCACTCACTGTACCTGATGTCATGGGGCAAACAGGACTGGTCCAGGTTATACTGAATCACAGCCAGTTTGCACAGAGTCTTCAGACTAGGGCCTTGAGAGGAGGAACGGGGGAGAGGGAGACGGTCAAAGCTGAGGAAAGGATTCGGTCCTGGGTGTCACCACCCACAGACAGGGACCCTGATGACAGGAGCGCTGTGGGAATAAATATACTTACTGAAGTCCAAAATGTGTAGGTCAGAATGATCTATGAGGTCAAAGTCATCCACCAGGCCTTCCTCAGGAGACGGGCTGCAGGGATGCACAGAGAGGTGAGAGAAGAACGCATAGCCATGAGACCGCCTTGCTCAAATGCCTCCCATGTTAGTCACGGACTCAGTCCCTTCCCTGAGCCCTCCCCTCTCCCCTACTAACCTGGTACCCCCAAAGAGGACAATCTTGTCACCAACAATACAGCAGCACTGGCGCCGGCGGGGACATGGCCCCTTTCCCTTCGGTTCAATCTTTTTCCAGGTAAAGGACACTAAAGAGAAGTTTATATGGAGATCTGATACCTGCCCAGTCAATATCCTCTCCAACCTCAACCTCTCACCTACTCAGGATTATTTTCCTTTTCCTCCCCCTTCAATCGCTCCTTGTTTCTCCCTTAAAGGCAGTGTTCTTTACCAGGGTTAAACTTCCACAGGTCATGGAAGTGCCGGTTCAGCCTTGCATTATAGCCGCCAAAGATGTACAGCTCCCCATTGTAGCCAACTGGAAGGAGAGAAGAATGTCCAGGGTGCAAGGACAGTGGGCAGGAAGGGGGAGATCGCGGGGACATAGCAGACACTCACAGGCTGAGTGGCTCCGGCGCCCCTCGGGCAGCACCGGAGTGGGCGGACAGTCCAGCCAGGCCTCAGTCCTGGTGTCAAAGACTCGGATGCGGTTGCAGTAAATTTCGTTGTTGGAATGGAATGGCCCGAAGCGGTCAGCGCGGCCCCCAAAGACGTACATGTGACTGCCCAGCATTGTGGCTGAGTGGAAGTCCCTCCAGCGTGCAGGATTGCCCTGGGCAGGAGCAGAGAGATGAGGGTGAGCACGAAGGCTGCGAGAGGATCTACTCTCACTATCTGAGCTTCCTACGGTCTCTTCAACTGAGGGCGGGGACCTGGGAGAGAGAAGAAAGGGCAGACCTTTGTACAGACAAGGGTCCATGTCATGGTGCTGGTGTCCAGCTTGTGAATGTCATTGGAAAAGCAGTCCGCCTGGGTGGGGAGAGACAGGAAGCACAGGAAGGAATATGAGATGGGGTCAGCAGTCACTCTCTGACCCTCCATGCCTCCCCTTGAAACCGGCAAAACAAGCCAAAGCCTCCAGTTCCCCCACCCTCAGTTGCCCTCCTCTTTCTCATTCCCACCCTAAACCTCCACTTTCTCCCCAGACCTACCAGCTGCTCGTAGCCTCCGAAAATGTACATGGTCTTGCCCAAGACACAAGCTGAATGTCCATCCCGGGCACCAGGAACTGTTCCTGACACGCGGGGTGTGGACCACTTGTGAGTATCTGAAGGAGGTGAGAGGACGGGCCAGGTGAGCACCCCTGACAGTCCTCCTAGACTCTGGAGTACCCCCTTCCCAGCCCAGCCGACACCTTCCCAGCCCCATGCGGCACCATATGGAAGAACGTAGCTCCATACTCACTGACGTCAAAGGCATAGAGCACATTGCAGGCCCCTTCTGTGTCATTCCGCCCGCCCCAAAGGAAGACCGTGTCGTCGATGAGGACGGTTGAGTGTCCATACCGCATGTATGGTACCACAGGAGCATGCCCACGGATGGTGGGTCTCACCGGGGGCAGCTTTGTCCAGCGCAAGGACACTGTGGACACAGCTCAGCTCAGCCCTGGGAACCTTCTTCCAAGGCTGTCTAACTTTTCCCAAACAAGCTATCTTTCTCTCATCCCCTTTGGCCATGGGGCCCACCACCAAAGTTCACTCAACCACCTACTCCCCTCCCTGATGTGGGCACCCAGGGACGTTCCGAGCACTGGCTTACCTGCGTTGAAAATGTGCACGTCAATCTGACGCAGTGTTTCGTAGTCTTCACCAGAGCAGTAACCCCCGAAGGAGTAGACTCGGTGCCCAACAGCCACTGCGGCATGGTTCACCCTGCGGGGCCCGCCCTCCAGGTGCACTGTCCACCGTAACATCCCCTGGGCCACTGGTCACAGCAACATGCCCCCCCGGCACGGCCTGCTGCCTCTGCTACCTGCACACAAATTGGGGCCACAGCCTACTCAGGCAACGTTCTTTGCCTGTCTCACTAGAACGCTGCCCAGGACCAGCCCTTTCCTCTATGCGTCACCCTGGTGTCCTCCCACACCACCCCTCCACAGCTCAGGTGGCTGGCCCTGCCCCAGAGGAGCTGCTAAGGTCAAGGAGCTAGCCCTGGTTCTGTGTTCTCCAAAAGCAAAGGGTGGGGCCACTCCGGCCTGACTGCCGGCCAGCTCAGAGTCTGCTGATGGAGGTCTCAGCATGACCGCCCCCTACTCACGGAGGCTCCACCCTGCCCGTGGTCTGGCACAAGCCCCAAGCTCCCTTCCCAGGGTGATGGCTTCTCTTGTATCTCCAACTCTGCTCTGCTTACTGCCACCTCTCTAAGAATCTCTGTGCTCTTTAAGGTGGGGAGAGGGATCTCAAAATACTCAGAGCTATTAATAGCCCAGCCAGCCCCAAAGAGTCCACTGAAAGCTGGCATGGGTGCTTCCAGCAGAAGAGCTTTTAGGCTTTTACAGTGGGACAGTCCCGCTTTCCAGGACAGGGTGGGATCCAGGATAGGGACCTCCGTGTTACCATGGGTAGTTAGCCCCTCATAGGAAGCTCTTGTCAAATGGAGCTGTTGTTGCTGGGGTCACCCAGGGCACCTCACAGGCATGAGGAGTTCCTCTAACAGCTGGGCCTGGTGTGCTGCCAAAACTAGGACCTTAAGCCAGAAAGGTATGTGTCTGCTGTAGATTGAGGGAGTGGGGGTGGGGAGGAGGGGTTTTCTTTTTCTGCCACGTCCCCAACCCTGCTATTGTGGCAGAGACACGGTGTTTCCAGCAGCTGTTCTCCCACCTGGGTCCCTGAAACAGGGGTGGCGATGGGGGTGTGCACTGGAAAGAAGGGGAGCAAAATTGGCCTTGGGTAGGAGAAGAAAAAGACCCAGGTACGAGAGGTCCTGATCTCTTTAAGACAACCTGCAACCTAGTGATAATGTATATATTTGAAGGCTCTGTCAGGCAAAGCCTCCTGCAGCTGGCACTGCCTTCGCTGGCAGGCACCTGCCGTGCTCGGGTGGATCATCTGCTCCCTGTTCAAGGCAGAACTTCAGGCACAGAGAAAGCTCAAGTGAGGGAGGCCCCTCGCAAAAAAAAGACATGGCTTTCAGCGGGCTTGCAAGTCCCCCACCCCAGGCTTTAAATAGCCACCCTGCCAAACTTGAAAGAGCCCCAGCAAGAGCTCTTTATGACTCCTGTCCTCAATCCAAAATATCTTGGATCTGGACTTGTAGGGAGGTTGAAGGGCTTAAGAACGGGAGTCCTTTGCCTTGCCTCATAGCTTCTACTCCCCTTCAGCTGTGTCAAGGTAAAGAATTCATAAGGGCAGAAAGAAGCAATTCCACGCAAAGGTGGAGAGAGAATCTTAGCTTCTCTTCCACAAGAACTCAAGCTCACAGGAAACAAGCCCCCAAAGTCTCAGGGTCTCTGTTATCTTGAGGTTTCCCCCATATGCCATAATTACCACATCCTTAACTTCTTTAATTCCCTTCACGTGCCTACTCCCTCCCTGGTCTCTTGCAATTTTCATTCCCCGTTTCTGGCCCTTTTCGATGTGAGAGCTTTGCAGTTTTCTCCTTTTTCCTTTCCCCACCACTCCAAGCTCCATCCGACAGCTTCCCATTTTCCCTCTTCCACTAAGGGTGAAAATGCTAGTCATTGACATCTTTCGGCCAGAAGTATTCCTCCCTGTATATGACGCGATCTCTGGATTCTTCCAGTCATCCCAACCTCCCCTCCCCCACAGCGCCAGACGGCCCCCCCACCCGCGCTTCCATTATCCTCAGCTTCCCCGTTCTCTTCTTAATCAGTCTTCCTTCCAATCTCCTCCATGCCTTCTCCAGCCACCAGATCTCTCTCGCCCGTCGCCTCGCCATCCTCCCCCGACCCTTCCTTCCCCATTAACACTCTCCTTCCCCATCATTCCCTTAGTTCCCTCCCCACCCCCACCTCATCACTCCCAGGCCCCTTCCCCACGAGTCCAGCTCTGGGTAAGGACGCCCCCAGCACCTCCAATTTTCCTTGTACCACCACCCACCCTGCGCTACCTTGCCAGGCCGGGCCGGGGCGGGGTCGCGGGCAGCCTGGAACCCGCTGCGCGTCAACCGACGACTCGGTCCCCAACAAGATAAACACAGCCAAGCTCGATTCTTCCGGCGGGCAGCTGAGTGCGCACGTACAGTCTGGGCTAAGTTCCGGAAGCCTACCGGGACTTGTAGTCCCCGGGTTTCGGGGCGCACGCAAGGGGCTGAGGAGTGGGCAGGAGCCCAAAGAGATTCTACTCCTGGGTGTAAAAGAAAACACAAAAAACAAAAAAATACTCGTGGGGGTCATTGGGTAGTGTAGTTCTTTGTTGTCTAGACCGGGCATAACGGAGGCGGGGCAGGGGGCGGGGTCGTTGTCCTCCCTCGCGTCAATCAGGAGCACGGGGAGGGGCTGGAGGGCTGGGCACTAAGCACGTCTGGCCCCGCCGGAAGTGAAGGTGAGGGTTGGGCCCCGGGCTCTGAGCTGGTGAGGCGCGCGGGGGTACCGGCGCGGACAATCGGTGGGGGTGGGTGGGGAGTGCTCAGCTGGGTCCATTTAAGAGGATCCCCTGGGGCCTGAAGGGCCTTTGTCAGGTGGTACAAAGGGGAACGATATTGAGAGGGGAGGAGGGAACGGGTACTCCCTGTCTGGGGGTGCTCATTTGGTGACCCGGAGTTCCCGAGTCGGGAGTGGGGGCGGGAAGGCGGGGTTCGGGGTGGGGGTGTGTTTTGGGAGAAGGCTTGGTCTGCGGTTGGGCTGTTGTTTAAGACATGGCGGAGCAAGGCGAGTGGGCCTCGTGTCGAAATAAGACCTGAGTTAAAAGATGGAAGGCCGAGGAGATGCTGGGGCGGGTTGGGGCCTTTGAGATGTTTTGTGGACACAAGAAACCACAAGGAGCTGGATTGGAGGCTGAATGTAAACCTGATTTTCATCAGAGTCCTATCCTGCCTCCCTATTCTTGCAGCCCCTGCCCGGATGGCAACAGTAGTTCTAGGGGGAGACATCATGGGCCCTGAGCGTATCTTCCCCAATCAGACTGAGGAACTGGGGCCGCAGCAGGGCCCTACAGAAGGCACTGGGGATTGGAGCAGTGAGGAGCCCGAGGAAGAGCAAGAGGAGACCGGGGCAGGCCCAGCTGGCTACTCCTACCAGCCCCTGAACCAAGATCCTGAACCAGAGGAGGTGGAGCTGGCACCAGTGGGGGATGGAGAAGATGTAGTTGCTGATATCCAGGATCGGATCCAGGTATGGTGGAGGAGGCATTGTTCCTGAGGGGGTAAAGCTGGGATCCTTGAAAGGGCTGGCCCTGAACTGCCTTCTCTCTGGCTGTTCAGGCCCTGGGGCTTCATTTGCCAGACCCACCGTTACAGAGTGATGATGAAGATGAGGAGGGAGCTACGGCACTGAGCAACCACAGCTCTATTCCCATGGATCCAGGTAAAAAAGATCATTTTTTTTTGTTTATTCTTGTATAATTATGGAGGAAAGGGACTGGCCAGAGCCAGTAGAGGTCACAGAACAACACCCTCTTCCTAAAATAAGTTTGTAATCTGTATTTTGCAGACTTCAGGATCCCGGTGAAATGCCATTCTGCTAGACTTAGGGAATGGGCAGGCTTGCCTAGAAATACCAGATGGATTTGGTGATTTTGCTAACCCAATGGCCCTGGTTTAATTCAATGAATAGAAAGGGAGCTGGTCCCATGGTTTCTATCCACTAATTGGTCTCTACCTGTGCTTTCAGAACATGTAGAGCTGGTGAAAAGGACAATGGCTGGAGTAAGCCTGCCTGCACCAGGAGTTCCTGCCTGGGCTCGGGAGATATCAGATGCCCAGTGGGAAGACATGGTACAGAAGGCTCTCCAAACCCGGCAGGCATCCCCTGCCTGGAAGTGACCATCTTGACAGCTGCCTTACCTGCCAGCATTCCATACTGGAACCAGCACAGGACTGGACACATCCCTGGTTGTAATGCCCATCTCCATCCTCCCCATCTCCCTTTCCACATCAAGGCAAACCAGACTTCTTCTCAGAGACCCACTTTATTCAGTTCTGTACATATGGGGACATCGGCCCAAGCCCAACCCACCACAGCATGTATCACTCCGGAGAATAAAGCACCCTATGTACACAGCCAAAAGCTGCACTGCCTGTGCCCCTGGAACCCTGGTCTGTCTCTCCTAAGTCCCTTGCCCCTCCATGACGCCTGAAAGGGACAAGTGAGGGTCTGCCCAGCACAAACAAGGAAATAAATAGGTGTTGAGGGGGAGCCATGCTTAGGACACTGCTCCCTGCTTCCTTCCTAACTTTAGGAACCAACAGCACAGGAAAGCAGTCAGCCCCAGGTGGTCCCTTCCGTATCTATGATCCTAGGGCTGCTGCTCACTGAAGATGGGGCACAAGGTAGGGTGTTTGTTCACCCCCTTCTCTTGATCCATCTGGGCTCTTTATTCATCACCTGTTGTCCACAGCCTACGCAGTTCTCCTTTTGACCACCTATGTGGTCTTGGTCAGGCAGGGGGTAAAAGGAAACAGTACAGCCCCGTCAGCCTGCACATTGCAGGGGCTGGGGGCCTCTTTGTGCTGTTGGGGGTTGGCAACCTCCAGCTACTGACTTTAGGGGCCAGTGGGGCTTGACGTAACTTTGGTGAGAAGAATCTCCTGCTGCTCCCTGTGTGCTCTGCAGAGGAGGAAGAAAAGGAGAGACCCCTGGAGTTCAGAGGAGGAGGAAGGGAAGAGGAGAGGAGCATATGGATTCCTGTGTGTGTTTCTCAGCAGCCTCAGGTAGCTGTGGGGTTGGGAGCAGGAGGGGACAGGCATCCCCGGCTGTCTGAGCGCTAAATGTCTCTGCTCAGCCTGACTGCACTAGCCGCTGGGAGGCACGGACACGTTTCGGGGAGAAGAGGGACCACTCTGTGAGTGTCCCTGCTTCACGTGCTGCGTCACCCTCCCTAGAGCAGCTAGGGAGGCACTGCCTTGCCCCAAGTCAGCCAGTGGGGAGCAGAGGGTGGAGGGCTGGGGTGGCCCAGGGCTGAGTGGGCTGTGGCCCTGCGCAGGGAAGGTGAGGGCGTCAGAGAGCCTCCTGGCTGGCAGTTAAGAACTCTTCCGCCCGCTTGTGAGCCTCTAGCGCCTTAATGGTGTACACGTCCTGGGGCAGCTCTGACTTCCTCCGAAGCAGCACTTTCTCCTTCTTGATGTCTTTTAGCATCTGTGTGCAGACATGGGGAAAACAAGGAATGGTGACCGGTTCCCAGTACATTCTATTCCTTCCCCCCCTCCCTCCTTGGCTCTGCTATTCCCGTCTCCTCCCCCCTCCCTCTGTGCCCTGCCACCTGCACAGCCTCTGTCTCCACTGTCCTCTTCAGAAGCTGGATGTCCTCTGCTGTGGGGGTCTCTGTCTCCATCGAGTACACGGGAGGCAGTGGTGGTGGAGCTCGGAACATGGGATACTGAGAAGGAGGCATCGACAAGTGGGGGAACCACTTCAGAAGTCTGGGCCTGTTGGCTCTGTTCCTCCCCAAACCCTCCCCCAGCCTAAGGCGGCCCCTCAGCTCAGGGCAGCAGCAGGAAAACCTCACCTGGGGATTAAGCCGGGCCAGCTCTTCGATCTTTTGCCACATCTCTTCTCGTTCCTTCATTCGGAACCGGCCCCTGAGGGAGCAAAGACAGGGGGGCTTGAGAGAGAAGCAGAGGGGGCTGGTGACGGATGACCAAAGCCTGTGGGCAGAGACGCACTCACTTCTGCTTTTCTGCCTTGTACTGCTGCGTGCAGTCGTCGAACAGCTTCTGATTCATCTCCATAAACAGCTTCAGGGCGTTGTAGATCAGTCCGTGGATTGTCCTGCCACCGGGGGAGAGACAAGGGGTGAGGGGCCAGAGCCTGTCCTCCGTGCCAGGTCCCACTCTGCTCTCTTCTAGGAGGTGTCTCTGCTAAGAGCATTCTCATCTACCACGCCCATTTCACAAACTTCTCTACAGTGTAAACTCATCTCTCTGGTCAAATCGTGTGACAAGCTTGGCGGATATCGTCGGCCTGTCCCTCGTTCCCCTCACCCCATGCTCCAAGCCTGCCTTCCCCGCACTGCCTCCTCTGCTGCAGCCCGCACTGATGGCCTCCGGGCAGTGGGACGTGTGCCTGCACCGCAGGGTTTGTGTTTAGCAGGAAGGCCTTTTTACAACACGGATTCAACACACTAAGATGATCACATCAGCTTCCTAAAGCATGGAGTTAAGTCTCCAAAAAGACACAATATCTGACTGCAAGGAGCGGTGTAATGCAGGCCACTGCTCTGCTGTTTGCTATTCCAGAGAGATACGTTATCTCTCACATATATTATCTTTGCTCCCCAGCCAGTCCCTCCAGGTCCTATGAACAGACAGCGGGCACCATCCCGCTTGCAGAGTGACCAGATGAAATCATTGGCTCTTTAGACCTCCCACACCCTCACAGCTTACAAAACCAGAGCCCCACCGCAGCCTCCTACTTGTTCCAGTGGCTCTTGGAGTTCCTGTAGAGCGCCGGGAACATGATAGGGAGGACTCGGGCCGCGTTGTCACTTATCAGGCTCATGATGTACTCATTGTTCCAGTAATAGAGGGCGCGCTCTGCCACCTGGTGGGGACAGGCAGGACTCGGTGGGGGTACAGCTCGCTTTGCTCAAGAACCCCCTCAGTTCCCGGGAGGCAGGGCTGGGATTATGCTGGGTCTGGGTCTCACCTGGAAATGGGGGCTGGAGACACACTTGGCAAGCTGGCGGAAGAGTGGTTCCATCACTTTGCTGAACTCTGAAGGTTCAATGACATCCAAAATCTCCTCTAGCTCATTCAGGAACATCACCTCCTTGGGGCTGTGGGTCTTCGGCCAGAACTTGAGAAGCCCCACAATGACCTGTGAGACAAGGAGGACATGGGGACAAAACTCTCAACAACTACCTGGTTTTCCAGGAAGTCTCCCTCCCCGTCCCCACCACAGTGGGCAGAGCACGGGTGGCCTTAGCTGGCTGGTGATGTTTCTCTGGCTTAGATGTATCTCCTAGGTGTACACAGGTTTTTCTTCTTCAAGAGGAAGCCACGTCACCTGTCGGGCTACACCCCTCCTGAGCACCTGCCTATGGCACTGCGTGACACATACAGACTGGTGAGAGCTACTGCCGGACAGAGGGGACACGGGGGCTTAGGAAGGGAATTACCGGTTCGGTGAGACTGCTCTCCTTCTCCAGGAATTGCACCACGCAGTATGCCAGCTGCAAAAGGTTGAGGTGGAAAGGAGGTGAGGTGCAGGGCCCAGGTCTCCCGCAGGTCAGTGACAGAAGCGAGACCCCAAATGGAAAAGGAGGTGCAGACTGGAAATGACCTCACCCACTCCCTCTGCCTCCCCATCCCAGCCAGAGCGCTTCCTTCCCTGGCATTTCTCTGCTCTCAGGGTCAGGGATGGTCAGGAGGCAGGCAGCTTACCTGAGGGTGGTAGACACTCAGGGACTTGACTTTGTGAAGGGGAAGCAGGACACGAATAAGGAACATCTTGTGCTCTTCCTTAAGGGGCAAGGCAAAGCCGTTGATGATGCTAAGAGTTAAGAGAGGTTTGTTAGTGCCAAAGGGCCTGGTTCAAGCTGAATGCACCCACCTCCTAACCTTTATCAGGCATATGCACCCCCGCCCCACCTCTCACCTGCCCAGGATCTCCAGGAGCTCGGCAATGCCGTTGTGATGCTCTGTCTCATAGATGAACCTGAGGGAAGAAGAGCAAAGTGTCTCCTGGCAACCCTGATGCCCCTTCTGAAGACCCCCTACCTCCCTTCTTCCCCCAACTTAGCGGTGCTTGCTTTGCCCCTGAGCCTGGGGTCCTGGCCTCACCTGTAGAAGATGTGGTTGATCTGCCTACGGATATACGCCCGGAGCCCTAAAAACTTGCCATAGATTCGATGCAAGATAGTCTTGAGGAAGTCGCGCTCTCGAGGATCCTCACTGTCAAACAGGTCGAGGAGCTGGGAGCGGGCAGGAGGAAAAGCAGCGAGTGAGGCAGCAGCTGAGACAGGCCGGGCTGGGGTGACCTAGGGCCCTAGCTGGGAGTAGCCCAAAGGCTCCGTGGAGAGGGGGCCTGGAGACATGTGTCTCGGGGGAGCGATTTTATTATACTGCTCTACCCAAGGTGACATCTGAGTATGCGTTTTTGCATACCCCATTGAGGGGGCTGGATAACCTGCTTTTCTGTTTTCTTGCATCATGCGGGAAGCTTCTGAAGGCAGAGTAGGTTTGGTTAACCCCCCAGTCTCCTCCTGTACAGGCACAGCTGAAACCCAATATATTTGCAGAAGGAGGAAGAGCAGCTGGGACTGGAGTTAGGGGTGTGGGTCTAGGGTTCATGTGCTAGGAGGAGGGAAAGGACAGGAACCTCAGGGACTCACAGCAAGGACAAACTTCTGGTCAATGTACTTCTTGGCTATGTTTGGCTGGAAATCAGGAGACTCAAGGAAACGTAAGAAAAACTCGTACACGAGCTGTGGGGAGAAAGGAGCACACACTCAGGGAGTATTTCCCGAGGACCAGGAGATGCCCCTGGCTACAGGTCTCAGAGTGCCCCAGTCCCTGCAGCCAGAGCCAACCTGGAGATGTGGCCAGGCGGCTTCCAGGGTGGGCTCGTCTTCCTCTGGGTCAAACTCGGCCCCGGTGGGATTTGATGAAGGTGGCAGTGTCCGGAAGAGGTTCACTGAAAACTGAAGGTTGGGCCCAGGTGAGAGCTCTGGTCGGGCTTCTCCAGGGCCCCCACCCCTGCCCGCTTTCCCCTTTCCCTGCGCCCACCATGGTAACAGCCTCAGGGTAAATGGCCTCGGTGACAACGTCGCGGCTGTGGGTGATGTACTCCACCATTTCATTGAGTCCTGCCCGCTTCACCTCCTTGAATTTGAGGTCACTGAGTGGGTCTGACACAAAGTCAAAGAGGACACAGCACTGGCGTAGCTTCTGGATAAACAGCTCCTCCCGTTCCTGGGTTGGCGAATCTAGAGGGGGGCCCGGGAGTCAGGCTCTCCTCCCCAGTGCTTCACCGCCACCCCTACTTGTCTTACAGGGCTTCCGCCACCCCATCCCGCTCCCTGGCACCCTCAGCCCAGTGGAACTCCCCTCACATTTGCTGAAACCCCATCCTCGCGAAATACCTCAAACCTCCATTTGCCGATGCCCAGTGCCCCCTAGGCCTGGTGCCCCGGCCCCCTTGACCTTTCCCAGGTACCTTTCAGGGCAGGAAGCTTCTGCAGCTCCCGGTTCTTGCTGAGATTAAAGCGAGAGGAGCTTTGCCGTCGCTCCTTCTTGACAATCTGGGGGCCCCCTGAGTACTTGATTTTGCTGAGCTGCGTCGGGGGTGGTGTGCTGTTGCTGGGACGCTTGTTGGATGCCGGTGGCTGGGACTGGGGCTGCGGCTGAGGCTGGGGCTGCGGCTGCAGCTGGGGCTGAGCCTGGTCAAAGAAGTGAGTGGCTGAAGTCCACTCCTCAAGTGACGTCCGCCACCCCAGGCCTGGGCCATTCCTCACCCCCCAACCCACATATGTCCCCTGCCCTGAAGGAACTAAGGCCAGGATCAGAGATATCGACGGGTTATCCCCGGAAGGGCGTGTTCATGAAGTCATGTCTCCCAAAGTAATGCCCACAGCCTGTGCATCAAGAGCCTTCAAAATGGTCACTCCAGCCCCAGCCAGTGTGGCTCAGTGGATCGAGCACCAGCCTGCAAACCAAAAAGTCACTGGTTCGATTCCCAGTCAGAGCACATGCCTGGGTTGCAGGCTGGGTCCCCAGTAGGGGGCGCGCAAGAGGCAACCAAATGATGTTTCTCTCCCTCTCTTTCTCCCCCTCTTCCCCTCTCTCTAAAAATAAATAAATAAAATCTTAAAAGAAAAAAAGATCACTCCAGTTCATGAACAGGTGGTGATAGAAGTCAGAAAGGCGGCTGCGTTTCCAGGGCCGGGCTAACGTGGTGGGGGGTGTCGTGTGCGTACTGACTGAGAAATGGCATGAGGAACCTTCTGAGTAATGGAAGCATTTTACATCTTGACTGGATCTGGGAGAGAGTCCATAGCAAAACGTATGTAAAAATTTATTGAGCAGACACCTAAGATTACTACACTGTATGACTTTACTGAATGTGTGCCATTCCTCCATGAAAAGTTAAAAGAAATTCATCCCCATGTCTCAGTGGTTTAACTACTAGAAATGTAGCTTAAGAAAAACTGTAACTATAAAAACGGGCTTTGGCCTTTTTATACTTCTTACAACCTTGTTTACAACAGCAAATAAATACATGGGATATCGCGGGGTCAAAATTACGTTTATGAAAACTATGTACTAAATGGAATCGTACATGGTTCAGCTGTGAAAAATATTTACTCGGTCGTAGTCACGTACCCAAAATCGGTGATAAGCATTCGGAGAGGAGGGGAGATGTGTGTGCAGGGTTATGAGACACTGCGGTTTTAATTTGCCACAGTAGCGAGTCGATCGTTCATATGAAAATCTCAAAAAATTTGAAAAAAAGCAGTAAAAGAATCTTATCTGGAAGTACAGAAGTCACTCCCCAAGGAGAGAGTTAGGGGTTGGGAGTGGCTGCCACAGAGCCATGAGAGGAGAGGGGGCCTGGGCAGGCTGTCCTCCTCACCGCAGGCAGCCCGAGAGGACCGCCCGGCTGTCTGAAAGCTGTGCGTGTTGTTCGAGTTTATCACGCTGATAAAAATTGACTATAAGACAAAAAGCCTAGAACTATGTAGTGACAGAAAACGGCTTGCTACGCTGAGTGAGTAGGGGCGATACCAAACTGGACACACCTGAGCCCTCACTCCACGCCACGTGGAACCCGAAACCCAGCTAAGAAGGAAAGACCAAGAGCAAGTCCGCCACTGGTCCTGATGGCCTCCTGTGGCAGCAGGATGATCGGTGACCTTTTTCTGCTTTTCTGTGTTTTGTAAATACGGCTAATTTTTAAAAGCTATCTCTTTACTTCCTCCCAGACATGGGTGTCCGAGCCCCATGAAGCCTGCACACAGACATGGGCAGGCTGTCCCCGTCCCCCCATGGTCCTGGTACCCCTCCTGGGAGAGGGGAGGGGCTGAGCCTCAGGACAGCCCTCACCCCCAACCAGAGACCAGCTGCAGCAGGACAGGTGGCCACACCCAGCTGGGCCCGAACTGCAGGAGAGCAGTCCTCCCTCCTGCGCTCACACCTGCCGTGCCTACCTCCTCTCCACACCTGGCACACCTGTACTGTTCATTTAATCCCATTACAGTTCGATGAGGTAGTTGTTACTATTACTGTGTCCCGGCCCCAGGGTTTTAGGAATGCAGCCTGGAACTTCCTTCCTCAAATGCACTGCCCTCCTTGTTTTCAAATGGGGACACCAGAGGGCACTGCATCCTTCAAAACCCAGTTTAAGTCCCATCTTTTTCCAAAAGCCTTCTTAGATGACCCCAGGCCCTGGGTGTCCATCCCCTGTCCCCAGCCTCCTGACACTACTTTTCTATACCACTGGCTCTCTGATCATCGCCAGTGACACCGCTTTCTTGGTCTGTTCGAGTATCATTCCCCCACTAGACAGTGAGCCCCTCGAAAGCCTGGACGCTGGTTTGCACTGCTCTGGGTCCTCTCAACACTGGCACCTAACAGGCCTTCAGTGAATGTCTGGTTGGTTGACTGGGGCCCAAGGCCTTTCCTGTCCCAACTTGGAAAGCCTCAGAACAGAGCCCCCGACAGCGGCAGAGCAGAGTGGGAGGGAGAGACATTAGTGATAGTAGGGTGAGGGGCCCTGCAGCAGCAGAGGAACAAACCTCAGGGAAAAACAAATCCCGCTCCGTCCTCCCAGGGAAGACGCAGACACCCTGCACCTCCACAAACTTCACACCACGAGGACATGCAGGGAAAGGAGGCATTCCTCCCAGAACACGCTGGGAAAAGCAAGGTCTCAGTTTTCTCTACTAATGAGGAGGGGGTGGGGCTAGATTAGTGGTTTCCTAACCATTCTCCACATAGGTTTCAAGACAAGCTTGCATGGCTAAAAATCAAAATTTAAAACCACACTGGTGTTGTAAGGACCACTGGCTCCCAGGCCCCAGACCCAAGGCGCATCCCTGGTCTGTTCTCCCTTCACTAGGAAGCATGCTGGCCCATGAAGAGGTGCCACTCACTTCATGTTCAACACTTTCTCCTACAAGCTCCAGCTTCTGACCTCCCCTCCCTGACCGGGGCTGGCTGTGGGAGGCAGGTGAGTCCCCTGGAGGACCTCCTGCAGCTGTCAGAGCGTGACTGGACCAAAGACAGTGCGGCCGACCTGCTCCCCACCCTCTACCGTGTCCCGTCTGGTCCCACTTCTGAGTGGCACATTCCGCAGTGGCCATCGCCTCTGCCTGGACTCCCAGCAGGATCCAAACTCCAAGAAGCCCCCCTAGACTCAGGCCTCCAGCCGTCCAGCGGTGCTTTGATTTACACGCCACGCAAACACAGGAGACGACAACCGTACTTGCTAATTCTGAACAGGTGCTGGCCCGACCGCATCCTGACAGCCGCCATTAATAGTTCAACCCGCATGCGGGCCAGGCCCCCAGTAGGGGGCGCGTGAGAGGCAGCCCCACATTGATGCCTCTCTCCCTCCCTTTCTCTGTCCTCTCCCCTCTGTCTCAAAATAAATAAATAAAATTAAAAAAAAAAATTCAACCCACATATTTAAACATAAAAAAGTAGGAGGTAGAAATATTATTTACACACTACAGAAAGTGTTGTAACAGAAAGATGAAAGATAAAGAGTGAAAAATGCCAAGACTAATGTTATAGCTTTTATATAATAAACTAACTAGCCAAATAAAGATCATTTTAGTTTCAGACCCTGAAAATCACAGAGGCATTTGCTCCTATACTGACACCTAGAGCTCTGTCCGATTGTGCTTAATGCTTTCCTTCCTTCATCCATTCAATAAACGTCATGCTCAGCATTCGATTGAAAGGTGGATGGGACATGGCCCTTGCCCTCAAAGAACCCAGAGTCCAGTGGGGGAGACAGACACGGAAAGCAGCTATCAGAACACGGGAAAGGCAAAGGCAGGGAAAGCAACAAAGCAGACGGGAGCCCGGAGGGCTGAACTACAAACCCTGCCTAAAGGATTAGGGAAGAGGCTCCTGAAAAGGTGACTTTTATTTTGGCCCATAAAGGAGAAAGAGAAAGCAGTCCAGGTCAATGGAATTACATCAGTAAGGACCCTGAGCCATAAAAGGGCTCCACAGGGCTCATAAAAGAAACCAGGATGGGAGGGAAAAGAATGGGTAGGCCAGCTGGGCAGGGCCGAGCATGTGAGTCTGAGTTTGTGAACAACGAGATTTTGAGCCAACAGAGCTTTTGAAGTGGAGGACTGATATGACCAAACATGGTTTTAGGGTAACAATCTGGCTACAGGGAGGTCAGGCTAAAGTGGGGAAGAGTAGGATAATTTCTTCCTCCCTCCACCTCCCCTCCCAGAACTCAGGACAGGGCACGGCGCATGGAAAAGCCCACAGCCCTGAACTGCTTTATCCGGAGACAGACCAAACAAGAGCCCCGCCTGCAGCAGCAGGTAGCGTAAGCCTGACCTGATCTCCTGAGGCCCCTTTCCAGTCTACGATGGTCCCCCAGAATCTCAGAGCCAGTGTGCAGTGTCATCGAGGACACAGGAGAACTGGCTCCCGAGGCGCACAGGCCTAGGGAGGACTCCAGCTCTGCTGTTTTATTGCCACGTAAAAGTTACTTTGCACTATTGAGCCTCAGTTTCATCTGTTGAATGGGGGTAATGATAGTGGAGTGACCCGATGGGAGCACGGTGAGGATTAAATGAGAAGGTCACAAGATTAAATGCATACAAAGTACGTGGCACAATGCCTGGTGTGGATGGAGTGTACCGAGTAGAAAGCACAGTGTCCGTCCCCAAATTCACATCAACCCAACATCTGTAACTGTGACGTTATTTGGAAATAGGGTCTTCGAGGACGTAATCTAGTTAAGATGAGGTCGTACTGGATTACGGTGGGCCCTAAATCCAACAGGACTTGTGTCCTTACTGAGTAGAAGGAAATCTGGACACAGAGACATGGCCACACACACAGGGAAGAAGGCCACGTGAGGCCGGAGGTAGAGACTGGAGTGATGCATCTACGAGCACCAAGGATCCTGGGAAGCCACCGGAAGCTGGGAGAGGGGCATGGCTCAGATTCTTCCCTAGAACCTCAGAGGGAAATGGCCTGCTGACACCCTGATTTCAGACTTCTGGCCTCCAGAACTGTGAAAAAATAAACCTGTTATTTTCATCCACCCAGTTTGTAGTCATTTTTTATGGCTGCCCTAGGAAACTAATACACACAAATTCAATAAAATCAATGTTGCCTACTGTACTTGTTAGGGTCAATTGCAAAGACTGGCAAATGCTTAACACGGGGCAAACTTGGCTCTAAGAGCCCAGAATTCTGCACTACATGAAGGGTGAGGAAGAGACTGTGCCAAACAGCTTCTGATGATCTGGGCTTCACAACCTGGCCACCAACTTTTCCACTGTCCCTCTCCCTGGAGCCACATGGGTACGTTTCTAAAAAAGCATGGAGCGGAATTCCTCCAGCGGCCTTACAGTTAAGCCCTGAGCAGCGTTTCACAAAACAGAGCAAAAGGTGAACTCGCTCCTTTCCCAGAGGGCCCGATATTGACTTACTGCCTTTATCAGATTTGTCCAGGAAGGCAGTGGAGAAATTCTAGGAGCTGGTCTTGGCATATTCCTTAACCTGCTTGGCCTTCGTTCTCCCACCTATGAAAGGCGGGGTTAGACTCTAAGGTTCCTTACAGCTCTCATTTGAAATTGGTTTATTTGCTCATTCACTCTTCACTCGCGGACGCGTTTAAATGCTGGTGTCTGGTGTGCCAGGGCCTCTGACATTAAAAGGCTTCACGTTAGAGCTCACATGCTAACAAAGGAGCCAACTGATAAACGAGGAATTCGCATGGCACTGTTGCACTGCGGCTGTGGCTAAGTGCTGCCGGGATGTGCTGGGTGCCAGAGGAGCAAAGAGCAGGACCCCTGACCCTGTCCTGGGGGGGTGGTCAAAGTAGGCCGATTTCAGGAAATGACATCAGTGTAATAACTGAACAACTAGGAGTTAGTTAGGCAAAAGGTATAGCCCCTAACTGTTCCTTTCTGTCCCTTATTTTTTAAAAGATTTTATTTTTATTTAATTAATTTGTTTAATAATTTGTGTTATTTATTAAAAATAAATAATATTTTTTTATTAAAAATAAATAAATATTAGGGGAAGGGAGGGAGAAAAACATCACTGTGTGCCTGCCTCTTGTGTTCCCCAAACTGGGGACCTGGCCTGCAATCCAGGCATGTGCCCTGACTGGGAATCCAACCCGGGACTCTCTGATTTGCAGGTTGGCGGTCAGTCCACTAAGCCACACTAGCCAGGGCCCTTTCTGTCCCTTTAAATCTTGTTTCTAAGGCTCCCTTGATGCTTTGAATTCAGGTGCCAGTTCCCAACCACCTTCCCTGTGGGCTCCACAGATGTCATTGTTCCTGAAGGGGAGACTGAACCCAGAGGGAGCGCTCCCCACCAGTGTAGACCGAGCTACTGCGAACCGTGTGCACAAGCACACAGGGGTGGGGAAGAAGCCAGCTTCTTCCCTCAGAGTCCACAGTCCGGGGTGGGGGGGAACACGTGGGAACAAACAGTTACAACACCCAGTGATCAGGACTATTCTGGGGACCTGACCAGACTGCTGTATCGGTGTAGAGAACGGAGGAATTTATCTCTGTGATCCTCAACTCTCACGTCTGTAAAAAGGGGAAAGCCACCCTGCTTCTGATTACTCAAGTGAGGCCCAAAACAATGGCCACAGGTGTGAAAAGTGCTCGGTTTTCTTTAAAGGTGACAGGATAGGGACAAGAATTACCCGGAAAAATCTAAATCCAGACTTAACCCCAAATAGTTGTTAATAGATCTCTTCTCCCCCAAACACACAAGAGCTGCCCCTATTCCTGTGCATCCCTCTGAACAGTCTAGAACAGGAGGCAGGAAGCAGAGACATAGAGGATCACCAGCCCCCGGGGAACCCAGGCACTGGCTCACTGTATTCAGAGGGTCACCCACCACCCCGAGCAGCCCACTGAGCATGCTCACAAACCTTCCTGGACATACTCTGGACTTCCTTAAGGCCCTCCTCCCTGCAGTATTCTCTCCGCTTGCCATTTATTGCTTTATAGCCCTAGATTGCTGGGTTGTGCTGTCCTTCAGTAGCTCCCATCTGATCGGGACCAAGGGCAGTGGGCCCAGCCCAACTCAGGAACACCAGCCACTCCCCACCCCACCCAAAGCCACTTGCCACCCCACTGAGCACCCATGTACTTCTTCCCTTCCCCAGGACCTGGTACCCCCAGCTTTTTGTCCTAAGGAAAAAGAATTCTCAATATTCAAAGCTGGTAGGCAGAGAAACAACTTTCACAGGAACCACTGGGGAGTCTGAAGAATGGGAGAGCGTATCTGCTCTTTACTAGCCAAGGGGACAGCCTGCCCGAGGGCACACTGGATGGGCCCTCCTGGGCCCTGGAGCCTCCTTCCCCCGAGCTGGTGCCTGCAGCATAACTAGGGCGGCGCCCACACTCGTATTTATTACCTCCTCAGTGCTCTCGCCTCCACCATCCTTGCCTGAGCTGCTGGGCTTGGCTGTGCCTTTGGCAAGCTTGGGGGGCTCCTGAAGGAAGAAGATGGGGTTAGAGTTAGTACATGCCAGGAGAAGGGAGAGGACTTGTCTGGGCCCCTTAGGTCTTTGCTGTAATTATCCTCTGTCCAGTGGAATCATGGAATCAATCGATCAATAAGAATCACCATGCACCTACCTTGTCCCTAGCCCAGGGGAGGAGGAATTGGGGTACACAAAGGGAAATTCAGTCCCTCCAAAGAGCTGAGAATCTGGTTGGGAAGACATCTCTAACACACAACAATTATGCATGATAATGCTCTTCCCCTCCCGAGGCTGGTGTGTGAATTAGGGCCAGGGAGGGCCTCTGTCAACATCCGGGGTACAACAAGCACCATGGGACAAGCTACTGGGGGCAGAGGGTGCCTGAGGCTCTCGTGCTGGACAGGAAGGAGTCACTACTCTCCCCTCAAGGCCGTCAGGAACAGCAGAAGGCTTTTTATTTTTGATGTCACAAATTGCATCCACACAAGAGGGTGCTACCGGCACAATCAGCTGGGGCCCAGGAATGCTAACAGGTGTAGGAATTGTCCCAAGAACACTTCTGTGGACAAGCACAGGGGTGGGGGTAAGGCCCTGAGTTGCTGCAAAAAGTGAGTGCTAGTCCCAGTCTCCCTTGGGGACCTGGCCATTGGCTCAGAGCCCTGCTCAGCAACTCTTTCTATGCTTTGGGCCAAAAAAAGCAACTGTACAGGGATAGGATGGGGAAAATGTGAAAAAGACTTGGGGATTGTGGTCTGACTGCAGGCTCAAAACTAATCATCTGTGTGCCAGGGATGTCTCGGCAGCGCACTTGACCTTCCATCCAGTTAACAGACTGCGGAGTGCTTGGCACGGGGGGACATGAAAGCAACCCTGTCCTTGGCCCAGACGGAGCTGTTCTGGGGGCTCTGGTTCAGCTGTGAGCATCAGACTTTGGGAGGGACAAAGACAAATTCTAGGTTTTCTTTGGGGGGGGGCGGGTGGGAATACAACCCATAGTGGAAGTAGATTCAAAAGCTTGTCCTGAGAGCAACAGCTGCAGAAACTGGGAGAGGTAACAATGGAAGGGAGGAGTCAGGTGGGAGGGGGAGAAGAGGGGGCTTCACAGATGACGGAAGGGCTGCCCTGTGGGCAAAAGATGCAACTTGTTCTATGTGGATCGTGAGGCTTAAGAGCCACAGGCTGAAGTGGCAGGAAGACGGGATGATGCTCCAAACAAGGAAGTATTTTCTCCCAGAACAGCTGCACAGAAACAGGCTGCCTGGTGAGGTTGCAAGCTCCCCAACCCCAAGAGCAATCAAGCAGGGGGGCATTCATGCCTGCTCCGAGGCATGTCACAGAAGGGACTCACGCCTTAAACGAAGACTGGATTGGAGGACCTTGGAAATCACTTCCAGCTCTGAGATTCTGTGACTCAACGACATCCAAGCCCCTTCAGTGAGAAGTGTTAAATCAAATGACTGTGACTATGGGGGCAAAAGGATTTCGGAGAGAAGAAAGCTCTGTGTGGGCTGGAGTAGGGGGAACGCTTCGTGGGGGCGGGGAGGAAGAAAGCCATTCGCAGGTGCGGAGCAGCTCCAAGCAGTCACATCAGCAGGCAGGCTCCTTCTTGGCGCTGAGTGCTCTCCTAGTGCCTACTGACTGGGCTGGGCACCCTGACCCCTCCTCAGGGGCCAGAGAGGGGCTCGAGCCATGGTGCGGAGAGGAAAAGGATGAAGGGTACAGACAGGACACAACACCGAGGGGGCTGCACACACCCTAGCCATGGGCCACTTGCACAAAGCTGACCCCTCTTCATATATGTCTCACCTTTCTACTTAATCATAAGCTCCTGGTTCTCTTTTGTGCCCTTCTACCTACCTACCCACCCTACAGCACTCAGTCATGTCTCTCGGGAAGTGCACCTAAGAGAGATCCCAGCAGCCTGGGTGTGTGCAGGTGTGGGAAGACCAGGCCCACAACTCGCCCCGCTCCCTGACTCCTGCAGAGCAGGTGAAGTGCACACACTTGAGCCCAGCCCAGCAGTCCAAGGCTGCAAGGCACCGCGGGACCAGCCCTGTGTCCTGGGCCAAATTCTTACTAGTTATATAATCAGAGCGGCAAGTTACCCAGCCTCTCTGAGTCTCAGTTTCCTCATCTACTAAACGATGACGATCACGGAACCTATTTCCCTTAGCATAGTGTCTGGTACATGAAAACCTTTTTTTTATCCTCATTTGAGGACATTTTTTTTTTCACTGCTTTTAGAGAGAGTAGAAGGGAGACAGAAACACATCAACGCAAGAGAGAAGCTGCCTCCTGTATGTGCCCTGACTGGGAATCAAAGGCGTCCAGACCAGGGGTCACACGCGCCCACACGTGGACTGGGGATTGAAGCCGCAATCTGGGCATGTGCCCTGACTGAGACTTGAACCCACAACCTTTCAGCTATAGGATGATGCTCCAACCAACTGAGCCACACCAGCCAGGGCTAGTACATGAAAACCTTAACGTTAGTCAATGTTATTACTATCACTATGAACAAGAACAAAGGGAGAGGGAGTGGGGACACCTGACTCAGGAACCTAAAAGATGTAAGTCCCAGATCAGAATAGAAGGGCAGAGGAGGGATGCAAATCTCCCCAAGGGATTGACTCAGCACCCCATCCACTGAGCACCTATTGTGTGCAAGGAAGATGCCAAGCCAAAATGGAACTTAGTTATTATCTCAAGGAGAAGAAAAGACTTATCCATAATTAATTCCAGTCCAAGAGAACACAAAAGGGGCATAAGTGACCTACCAAGTGTTCTGCAAAGCCAGGGGAGGAGGGTGAGCTCACTCCCAACTAAGGGTTCAGGAAAGGCTTGAGGAATGAAGCTCTGAAGGATGGCCAGGATTGGGAGCAACAGAGATGAAGGAGAAACAGGAGAAGTGATGGATGAGCAATAAAGATGCTCTACCCACCCCTCCTTTTGGTCCCCACCCCGTCCAGCAAGACTTTGGTCACATGTCACCCCCCTCCTCCTCAGGACATGCCAACCAAGGAGGAGGCCAAATGCAATTGGAAATCAAAAGCAGAATGTTAAAACCTTGAAGGGGATTGGAGATGCCCAGCCCCCTGTACCCTAATCCTTCCAATATGCTTTCCTAACCAAATACTTATACCTGTGGTCCTAGCAAGTCTAATCCAAATTTTTCTTCTTCTTAATCATCTAGTAGAGAAAAGGCTTTCTGTAGATGAGACAGTATCTGTTCCATCAGACTAAAAACTACAGATAGGTAGAAACCTCACCAGCTACTCCTGAATTCCATGCCCCTCTGCCCTTTTGAAGGAGCCCTTTCGCCCCCAGTGTGGCTGACTTTGCGTGTATCATCAAAGCTAAGCTGTCCAAACCACCGCGGCATGCCCACTCCCTAAGGACAGGGTCTGGGTGAGGCACACAATGCTGACCAGCTCAGCACCCCAGGAGGTTCAGTGCCTGCTACAACATCACCAACCCTATGTCAGGCCCTGACAGGTTATGGGGACAACCCTGGCAGATCTCCAACAGCCCCAGGATAAAGAGTTTAATTAATAAGGTCAGACATGACAGCCCAGCAACCCAGCCAATCAGAGAGCAAATGAAAGCCTGACACCTCTGGGGTCATAAAGTGGGTTGCTTTATATTGGTGCAGAACACTAGGCCAGAGCTGTCCCCCACCATGAGGGGCCAGCCCAGGAGAGGAGAAGCTGGGGGAGGCTGAAACTGGTATTCTAGCATCCTCTGTGTGAGTCTGTATCTCAAAGGAACCACACTTCTGAGTCAGACCTCAGCAACAGCAGGAAACAGAGGGTAGAGAAAGGCAGGGATGAGGAACAGCGGAAGGTAGTATGGAGGTAGACGAGGAAGGTGAAAGAAGGCAACATCAAGAAGGGCCTGCATCAGGACACCATAACAAAGGCGAGGGTGTTCAGGGGCTGCTAGTCCAGGGGGTACGAAGGAAAATTAATCTGCGAGGGCAAATTCCAGGTCTGCGGACAGTATGGCCCAGGGAAGACATAAGTCCAGCACTGATGCAAAAAGAGAAAAATGCAAAGGATCAAGGGAAGGAACCTGCACAGATTAGGAAAGGTGACTGGTTTAGAATGAACCTGGGAGTTGGTTGATGCGTCTTAGAAGAGCCCTGATATTGCAGCTGGGCCTCCAGCAGGCTGTGTGACCTTGGCCAAGTCCCTTCCCCTCTCAGGGCCTCAGTCTCTTCATTTGTATCACTCCGGATTGCATTGAATGCATTCAGAGGTCCAGTCCAGCACTGACATTCTGAGGTTCCACGGACACAAGGAAAGGCTCAGTCCTGGCTCACAAGTTTGTGTGTGAAGAAAGAACTAGAGGGAGGGGCCTAGGCCAGATTTGATGGAGAAGAGAGAGCAGAGCTGTTCTAGGTCAGGGAGCTTGGCAGAACAGGAGAAGGGGCTGTAGGGGACGGTGGAGAAGGCCGGCTCAGGCCCAGGCAGGTCAGAAGGGGAGAGAAGGGGCTGGAAGGGGGAGTAGTTTTGGAGGGACTACCCAGATGAGGGGCTGTCCCAAATGGGCAAACGGGTGGGGGCTTGGAGGGAGTGAGTGGTAAGGGGAGAGAAAGCAGGGAAGTGACCTGGGAGTGGGGCAGATCTGCAGGGAGGGGGTTACCCTGGGCCCGGGATAGATCGGGAGGTGTAAATGGGGAGGACTCTATCCCGCGCAAGGTGAGGCTCTTTACCAGCTGCGGCACTGGCTGGGGGGTGCGACCAGCAGCGGGGCCTGAGGGCTGGCCCAGGGAGTCCTGCGGGGACCGGACGGGAGGGTCCGTCTGGGGCTGTCCCGGGCCTGGCTCGGGCCCCTCCCAGAGCTCCGCGCAGGCCCCAAGGCGGAGGCGCGGGTTAAAGGGCCACGCTCACCTTCTCCTTCTTGAGTTTATAGGGCATCTCGGCCGGTCCGGACCCGGCCCAGCTTCTGCGGCCCCGCTCCGGCTCCGGCTTTGCTCGGCCGCACTCGGCCCGCTCGGCGTCTCTTCGCCACCGCCTGCGCGCTGCGCCCGGGTCGATCGGTGTCTGCGCCTCCAATTGGCTCCAACTCTTACAAACCTGCCTGACAACCAGGCACCGCCTCTTCGGATTGGTCATTGGAGCCAAGCTGCTTCCTTTTTTTCTCATTGGGAAGGAAGAGTACAAACCGCCAGGGTTAGGCTCCAAGAATTGGCTCAAGTGGGAGGTCCCGCCCCAAAGTGGGTCGAGCTTAGTGAAGGAGGCGGGGGTAAGGGGAAGCCCGAGCTTAGTACCTAGTGCCGCACTCCGGCGTCTGTGGTACGTTGGCGTCGGCCTTTCTTCGCAACCGGTTCCTTTCTAAAGCGGCTCTCACTCATTTCGCACTCTGCTCCTCCTCCCAGTTCGAAAGAAGCCCTAAAATGAAGAGTACCTATCTTCATCAGGGTATTGCAGCACTAATTGCATAAGCAAAATTAGTGCAGAGAGCGCCCAGGAATACTAGAGGGCATCCGTTTTCTAGGCAGGGCTTGCAGAGAGTCAAAGGGGAAGCCTGGCAGGCTGGGGCATGGGTAAGATGAGATGAGAATCCTGGGTTTGTTGCAACTTTGGGAAGAGGATCCCTATTCCTACTGCAAGTGTTCCAGGACTGGGGAACCAGCTAGATTTGCGCGCTTGGGAACGCGGTGGAAAAGCTACCTCAATGTTTAGTGTCTCGGGAAGTACATCCCTTAGGTCCCACTCTGCCCAAGCCATTGTCCTAATCACGGATAAGATCAGTTCCTGCCCTCAAGGAGTTCCAGTGTGATGAAGTTCACAGATATGTATAAACAGATGATTAAGATACAGGGTAATGAATTGCACAAACCTAGAGGCTGCTGGAGGAATATGTTTCAGAAAGTTGATGCCAGTAACAGATTGATTACACGAAGCAACTGGAGAAGGCTCAAGAATAAGCCTGTGGCCCTTGCCCAGGAGAGCAACGTTATAAAACAATGGCCACGGGCATGGAGAAGGAAGGATGGAATTGAGAAATGTGTAGAATCAACAGTATTTGGCGATTCACTGGGTTGTTGGGAGGATGGATAGTAAGGGAATGGGAGGAGTTGAGTATCAGAGACGTAGGAGGAAAACCAGTGTCATAACAGCAAAGGAAGTGAAAGAATTGGTCAATACTATAAGATTCCAGAGAAAGATAAAGATCAAACAGCATCACCTTGATTCTACAGGTGAGAGGTTATGGGTGATCTTTGCAGGAAAGTTTCAGAGGAGTAGAAGGAAGCTTATAGTGGGTTGAAGAGCCTCAAAAGGTGTGGGAATAAAAACAAGAAATATAGGCTTCTGGCTATCTTACAGAAGTAGTGTTTGGCTCCCAATGACTAATGACGATTTCAAGGTAATGCAGAGTGGCCTGCATGCCAGCCATTATTTGCTGGGGGCAACACCTGAAAGGAAAGGACATTTATTTGTGGATGGATATCTGTGTCTGTATGGGTGCCAACAGGCACAGAATACCAGACGTTTTTTTACCAGTTCCTAAGGCCTCAAGGGGCACTGTAGTCCTAAGGCCTAAAGCTTGCCCGCTACTGTGTATGAAGCAGGCACATGGGTCCTCTTTGGATCCATCCTACCATCCTCCCAGTCCTTGGTCCCTCCAAGAGGCAGGGGACAGAGGCACATAATAGTTTAGAACTACCAAATAGGAATTTTTATTCATGCAAATTCAGCTACCTAGTACATTCTCATATATATATATATAAACATATATATATATATACACACATATATACATTTATTGATTTTAGAGTGAGAGAAACATCTATGTGAGAGAGAAATGTTGACTGGCTGCCTCCCACATGGGCTCCGACACCAAAAACTAAGCATGTGCCCTGACGCAGAACTGAATGTCCAACCACCTGGTGCAAGGGATGATGCTCCAGCTGGCTGAGCCATACTGGCCAGGGCTATCTAGTGCATTCTTGCATGCTGCTATAAAGATGTAGAACTGGGCAATTTCAGGTTTAGGACTAGAGGTACATAATCAGACATTTAAAAATATATCTTCCGCCTTGGCTGGTGTAGAGAAGCTGGAAAAGAATGCAAGGACCACAAAGAGAAGACTGCCACCAACCAATCCACTGATTGTAAGTACAAATATATTGTTAGTAACTGGAAGCATGGCCTACCAGTGTCCAGTGTCTTGTACAGAGCAAGGAGACAGGAACGAATATGGGGTCTAAGTAACAGGACAGGCTGGAAACAAGCGGTTGGTTTGGCGCTCGTGACTGAGGCCTCGAACCCCTCTCTTCTGCCTGCTCTGCTCTCCCTAGGCTAGAAACAGGAAATGGTTTGTAAGGATTGGCTGGGGGAGAACAACTGGTTTCGTAGGGATGAAAAAGCGAATCTCCTTTGTCTTTGCTTCATGCTTGGTGGGAGTAGAAGAAACAGGACAAGAAACACTGGAACGTGGGTTTTGTGTAGGATGTGTGGGAACAGGTGTGGCAGCACCAAGCACTCCAGGGCCACATGAATCACATTCAGTAATTCAGCCAGCAGGCACTCCACATCCATAAGCACGTCGGAGACAGTTTTATAATTCTACCTCTCCCTTCTGCA
Source organism: Desmodus rotundus (assembly GCF_022682495.2). Taxonomy (NCBI): domain Eukaryota; kingdom Metazoa; phylum Chordata; class Mammalia; order Chiroptera; family Phyllostomidae; genus Desmodus; species Desmodus rotundus. The sequence goes on along the minus strand of NC_071397.1, from coordinate 9,728,607 downwards.
ACCTTCCCACAACCCCTAAACCTCACTGCCTACAGTTCCACAGTGGGAACTGTAGAATTGCTATAGAGGAATGCACTCCTTTCTTAACACTCCACCCACAGCTCCCAGCCCCAGGCCGAAGTTCCTCCACGGCTCGCTGACCCTTCATTGATCATTCAATAAACTGTTAAGTCCATGCTATGTGTAAGGTAGTTGAGAGGACGTTACTTCCCTAGCAGGCACGAAAGGCAAATCCCTGGAAACAGTTCAAAAGACGCGTGCGTAAAGACTAGGCAACCGCGGAAACTGGGTTACTGCCGTCAAGGCACTACCCTAGTCCAGCCGGGGCGCAGCTCACCCGCTCAGAGCGCGCCGCACCCGACGCCCCACCCACTTGCCTCGCGCCTCCCCCGACGGAAGCGGAAACGGCGTGCACGCCGGTGCGGCTCCGGATGGTGCACTGGTTCGCTTTCCTCCTGGTCTCCTGTCACCATGGTGTTGGCGGTCTTGCGAGTCCTGGAGCCTTTCCCGAACGAGACGGCCCCGCTGGCGGTGCTGCTGCCGCCCGGGGGCCCGTGGCCTGCGGCGGGGCATGGCCTGGTGCTGGCCCTGCGGCCTGCAGAAGAGAGCCCGGCAGGGCCGGCGTTGCTAGTGGCCGCCCTGGAAGGAATAGGCGCAGGGACCGAAGAGCAGGGTCCCGGGCCTCCACAGCTGCTGGTTAGCCGTGCGCTGTTGCGGCTTCTGGCCCTGGGCTCCGGCGCGTGGGTGCGGGCGCGGCCTGTGCGGCGTCCCCCGGCGCTGGGCTGGGCGTTGCTTGGCACCTCGCCCGGGCCCGGGTTCGGACCGCGAATCGGGCCGCTGTTAGTGAGGCGCGGTGAGGTCCTACCAGTGCCCGGGCCCCGGGTGCTGGAGACACGGCCGGCGTTGCAAGGACTGCTGGGCCCAGGGACGCGGCTAGCTGTGACTGAGCTCCGTGGGCGGTCCAAACTGGGCCCGGAGACTGGGGACAGCAGCCAGCCCACACCCCCGCCCTTGGTGTCCTTCTTCGCGGTTTCCGGTACAGTCCGGAGACTCCGGGGAGTTCTGGGAGGGACTGGAGATTCACTGGGGGTGAGCCGGAGTTGTCTCCGTAGCCTCGGCCTCTTCCAGGGCGAATGGGTGTGGGTGACCCGGGCCGGAGAGTCAGCAAACACTTCCCGGCCACACTTGGCCACGGTGCAGGTCCTCGAGCCTCGCTGGGACCTCTCTGCAAGGCTGGGACCCGGCTCCGGGCATCTGGGAGAGCCCCTCGCTGATGGACTAGCCCTCGTGCCTGCCACTCTGGCTTTCAACCTCGGCTGTGATCTTCTAGAAGTGGGAGAACTCAGAATTCAGGTATGATATAGGACTGAGGTCAGGAAGTCTTATCCTCCATATCCCCTCTTATTGTAACCGAAATGGGAGACCAGAGCTGTAAAATTGAGGTCTCTTACTCCTTAGATCTTGGATTTTTCGCTTAATGTCTCAGCTTTATTCATTCTCTACATTCAAAGTATCATTATCCTCCAGAGTGTGGTGGTGCATGGAAAGGGCTGTCTTCCATTCAGGTGAATTGTGAGATGCACAAGCTACCAGGGGTATATTAATCTCAATCTAATCAGAGGTCTGTTGAATTGCTACAGTGTATCCATATTGTGCTGGGAATATGGAGGGTGATACTTCAAGGCTTTTGCCCATGCTTATCCTTGGCTTCAAATTCCTTCCTATTCTTTTCACCTTTATGTATTAAAATGCTACCATCCTTTCCTTCAAAACCCATTTAAAGATACCACCATCACCACAAAGCCTTCCATAATTTCACCATCAACACTTTAACATGACATCTTCCTATAGCGTTTTGTGCCTTTTTTATGGCATTTATTTTATTCTGCCTTGTTAGGTTCATGTAATCTGTCTAATCCCCAATTATATATTGTAAATTCCTTGGAGGGAGAGCTCTTTATTATGTTTGGTGCCTGGTGTTTAATTTTAATATCTTATTAAATATATCCAAGTGAAGTTCTTGGTTTCTGTCTTTAAGGAGGTTACTTCAAGAAGATAATTGTATTTGGGGGGACAAATATATCCCCCCAAATGCTTAATGTTTAGTTAAGCACCTAGGTGTATGGTTAGGCCTGCACTGCCCAATATGGAAGCACTATCCACTTTGTGAGTCTTTAATTAAAACTAAATGAAGTTAACAATTCAGTTCTTTGGTTGTTTTAGTCACATGCCCAGTGCTCAATAGACACACGTAGATGTAGAACGTTTCTGTCACAGTGCAAAGTTCTGTTAGATGATGCTGGCATACCCAGTTAGGGGCATGGGATGCCAAGAAGAGGTATAAGACAGAAATGAATGGGAGCCAGGAGTGGGTTTCCTTCTGAAGGGAGGGAAAACCTGCCGGAGTACTCAGACTGGAGCTCATTCCGCCAAACCAACCCTTTAAGCTTCAGTGAGATCATATCCTTTTCCCACAGCCTGAATTCAAGAGTGTGCCCACTAGTGTCCACTTAACATCAATCCCAGTGACTGCCTGGTGCCGTTCAAAGGACGGTGGGAATTAAGTGTCCACCATTCTAGTGGCTCTGGCCCAACTTAAATGTATCTCAGAAGACTTATCTTTACTGGGGAACTTTTTGGAACTAATGTCAGAAAAGTCACAGTCAGAAACCTCTTCCTGGCGCTCGCTCGTTAGGAGAGGTTTCTGTTTTCTAGGGAAGATACTGACACTCAGCTCTGCTACCCTAGGCCTCTCCTCCTGTAAGCCTTGTGGGAATGAAAGAGGACGGAAGTAGAAATGTTGGCTGCTAGCAGATAGGGCAGCGGGTGACTCTGGCAGATGATTATAAGGTGCTGGATATTTCTTTCATAGAGATACTTGGAAGGCTCCAGCACCCCTGAAGACAAAGGAAGCTGCTCAGTGCTGCCTGGGCCTCCGTTTGCCAAAGAGTTACACATCGAAATTGTGTCTTCTCCCCACTACAGCACTAGCGGAAATTATGACCATGCTCTTTACCGGCACTTTCAGACACCCAGGTTGGCTGGCCGCCCTGCCCCCCTTTCTTTTTAGGAGAATAGCATCTCACCCTAGTTGCTCTCCCATCCCATCATACCTAGATCCGGGTACCATAGAGCCTCCGATTTTAAAGAGCCACAGCAATATTGTGGCTAGAAGCGTCTTGGCGTGTCAGACAATAGTAGAGAAACCTGACGTTTCTAAACTGAGAGACTGCTTTGATTTGAGAGGACTCCAAGAGAGCCAGGGTCCTGCTTCACCCCTCCCTGGTTTCTTTCTTTTTTTAGATTTTATCTATTTATTTTTAGAGAGTGGGGAAGGGAGAGAGAAGGAGAGGGAAACATCAATGTGTGATTGTCTCTTGCACTCTGTACTGGGGACCTGACCTGCAGCCCAGGCATGTGCCCTGACCGGGAATTGAACTAGCAACCCTTTGGTTCACAGGCCAGTACTCAATCCACTGAGCCACACCAGCTGGGGCCCTCCCTGGCTTCTGATTCCCCTTTCTAGCCATTTCTTCCAGCTCATTCTAGGTCAGACTTGTTCTCTGGGCAACTGCTTGGGATCTCTGGATGGGCAGTAGGCCCCTGAGAACTAGTCTTCCGGTTGGGGGTGGGAGTGGGGAGGGAGCATGTCAGGAACATGCTCTTGACTCCCCCCGGGAGCTGACCGGGGCCACTGCTGTGTTGCAGGGCAGTCCAGGAAGGGGATGTTCTGTGTGTGCCGACAGTTGGGCAAGTAGAGATCCTGGAAGGAAGCCCAGAGAAACTGCCCAGGTACGCCGCCGTCTCCTGTCTTACAGCTGGGATTCTTAATCCGGGTGCAGGAGTCCTACATCCCCCTCTTCCCAAGCGGTGTGGAATGATTTTGTGCGTAAGGACGTTGTGTTGTTACACACTTTTCTGGAGGGAAGGCACGCAATCTTCAGGTTCTCAAATGGGCACATGACAGAAAAAGGTGAAAGACCGCGCCTGCTAGCTTTGGCAGGGGTTTATCCTCAAACTGAGTGGTGGTCCTAGATAAAGTAAAACATTTAAAGTTTCTTAATGGCCTAGACCAAAGCGGAATTCCTTGCTTTCCATCCTCAATCACAACGTCGTTCGGGCAGGATTTGGGCCATGCCTCCCACTACTTGGTGGCAGGAGACCCTGACTGATGGCGGGTACACATGCCGCTTCTCAGTCTTATGTCCCAAAAGAGGGAGAGAAGGATTGTGCTGTCCTTGAGAGCCTTCTCTCTTTCCTCATCCCCAACAGAGAGTAAGAAATAGAGCAGAACTGAGCCGAGGTTCAGTCTCTGGACCTTAAAACAAGGAGTCCAGCCTTTCTCTTCCTGTTGACTCTTGACCACAGAGGTTCCTTGTAAAATGGTGAGGCAAGGAATTCAGAGACTGCTTTGGCCTTACGTGAAGGGTGAACAATATGAGGCCCCCATACCCCAAGCAGTCCCTCTATTCCGGACTGATTCCCTGTAGCAGTTCACTAGAAGAACACAACTGATAGACACACAAACCCAACTTTCAGGGAAATCTCAGTGAGGTGGTGGGACCACCTTGCGGGGACTTGGGCGTAAGAGCCATCAGGACCAAGGTCTCAGTCCCAGCCAGCCTGGGTCCCCTTCCCAGAGAGAGATGTCTTGCCTGGAGTGCCTGATTTACCCTTGACAGACATTCAGCCTGGTTCTGGCCACTGCCCAATCTCAGGGCTGTGGCAGTGCCCTGTGTAGCCCACGGCACCTCTTTGAGCTTTCCCAGGTCAAAGCTACAACGGGGCTCGGTGGAAAATGCCCTGCTGGCCCACATCGGTCACTTCCTACTTCTGTCTCCCGTCCTGAATATAGCAAGTGTCCATGAGCTAGCTTTCTGCAGAAAAACTACAGAATGTCTGCCCCTCGTACTTGGGAAGGAAAACAGGCACTGGGCCCTCCTGAGACAGAGCAGCAAGCCAATCCTGTTCACGGAGGGCTGCCATTCTAACGCTGTAGAGATCTGTCTCCCTCCTCTGGGTGCTGAGCACATACTTCTTCCCCCTGAGCAGGTCCTGGAAAGAAGGGTGGGGATGGGCAGTTGGGTCCAAGGACAGATAAGAATGAGGGCTTTGTACTCTGTGAAGCGGTCCAACCACCCTCCCTCCAGGGAAGAGAGGAGGAGTCTCTCCCTAGCCCTCCAGTGGAGTGCCGTTCCTCCTTGGACCCCAGTGCTGGCCGCATGCACTCTGACTCAGGATGTTGGCATTGAGTGAGGCCCTAGGTTATAGATCACTCACTGTTCACAGTGATGAATAGTAAGATACACTTTTCCCTGTGTACTAGTTCTTAGCCTAATCACTGTCTACCGTAATAGCCCCAAGAATTTCATGATACTAATGGGGTGTGCTTCCCCCTGCTACCTCGAGGCGTTCCCACCAGTCCCCGTTTGCTCCCAGAGGGAGCAGCTTTGTGACCATGGGGCACTGTGAGCAAAGGAATTAGCACCTTGATTGGACCCCAAGGAGGTCAAGGCTGTAGACTGACTCTCACTGGCCTGCTGCCTGAGGATAAAGGGGGATAGTTGGTCATTTCTTTATCTGGAAAGGTGGGCTAGTGACTGCCGCCCGCAGTAGCAGCAGCAGGAGGTTGAGTAACCCTCACTCACTCTGAAGCCAGCCAGTGCCGGTGCAGCCCCGTTTGTGACCGGGAAGCTTTTGAAAAATACAGACGCCTGAGCCCTGCCCCAGACCTATGGGGTGAGAATCAGGTGAAACCAGGGCCTGTGCAGTTTTTTGGTTTTTTCCCCCAAAGAATGGGAAAATGTTCATTTTTAATTGAGATACAGTTCATATATCATAAATCCATGCTTTTAGAATGCACAGTTCAGTGGTTTTTAATATATTCACAAGGTCACGTAACCTAATTCCAGGGCATTTTCATGACCCCTAATAGAGACCTCGAAGCCATTAGTGGCCACCCCTATCCCCCCTTTTTTGAGCCCCTGGCAACCACTTATCTGCTGAATGGAATCGCACAGTATGTGAGAGATGTTGGTTTTTAAAGGTCTCGCAGTTCCAGTTTCCTTGGATTATTAGTGTCTTTTTTGCTGATTTCTAAGAGCTTATTTATTACTAAAACGTTCACCATTTCTCATGCACTGCAAATGAAATCCCATGTTTTTTGTAATTTTGCTGTGGTGATTAATTTTTTGGTTGTACGGAAGTTGTGTATCAAAATATGTTCTGCTTTTTTTTTTTTAAGTTGCACAGATAATTCTAATGTGCAGCCCAAATAGAGAATCCTTAATCATTAGATGTCATTATTGAGGAATCCGCCTGCGCCAAGATTTTGTGGATTATTGACTAAGAACCAAGGGCCCTTCCCTCTGAGGTTCGGGGGTGTTGGTGGGTATGTACCTGGGAGAGAGACTGCGTTGTGAAGCCCCTGGAAATGGCCAGATGACCACTGCTCAGAGCAGCAGTGGCTTCGCCCATTGGACTGAGTGGGTGGGCCATCCACCCGGACACCCCCCCGCCACGGCTGTCTAATGGTTGCAACATGGGGTGCGGAGGACAGGCACAGCTGCTGCCCTCAAAATGATTACGATCCAGTGAGGGGAATAAGAAGGACCATCTGCTTTCCCCCACTCTCCCCCCAGCCCAATCCCCACCGTGTCTGCGTACTTGTCTGTGCCGCTCTGGAGTTTGTCCCAGCAGTGGACCTCTGTGATGGAAACAGCCACCTTGTCCTTGGGGAGGGCATACGTGGGTCTGGATCTGGGATTCATTGGGCCTCTTTCCTGCAGGTGGCCGGAGATGTTCTTTAAAGTGAAGAAAACAGTTGGGGAAGCTCCAGGTGGGCCAGCCAGCACCTACCTGGCCGATACCACCCATACGTCCTTGTACTTGGTGAGGCCCTGGGCTAGGAGTAGACCTGAGGAAAGGAGGAGAAACAACTTGTAGAAACTGATAGTTCTCCCACCTTTTGCAGGTGGGTTCCACCCTGAGCCCTGTTCCAAGGACCCCGTCAGGAGAACCCAGTCTCTGGAGCAGCTTGTCTCCTCCAGGCCTGGAGGCCTTGGTGACCGAGCTGTGTGCTGTCCTGAAACCTCGCCTCCAGCCCGGGTGCGTGAGGCTGCAGCCCCAGAGAGCGAGGAAAGCCTGCGCGCGACACCCCCGGGGGGCAGCAGGCCAGACAAGTAGTTCCCATGCCCTGGTGCAAGTGCTGCTGGGGGAACCTTCCTCAAGCCAGTGTGCCAAGGCCGCTAGCCCACGTGCTGTCCGGCGCAGGTTCCCAGACCCCTCTCCTGGGATGGCATCCACCCTCCGAGGCTGGCTGTGGGAGAAGACTCTCCACCGGGGACAGCTGTCTCTGAGACCCCTTTTGCCCTTGGGGAGCCCACTAGCCATCCCGGTCTTCACCACCCGGACCCTGAAAGACACAGCCCCCCATACCACTGGCCCACGTGTAGACACAGACCCTGCCCTGATTCCAGTATGGTCCAGACCAGACACAACAGTCAAGGCTTTTTTGAAAACAGCGGTGACAAAAGGTACTTAGTCTTGGCTGTTGGACATGCTCCGTGGCCCTGCCAGAGCACCACAGGCGGTGTGGGAAGTATGGCCTCACGGTGTGGAGACAGCCCTGGAAGGGGGTGCCTCAAGGAGGGAGAAACAGGGTGTCTGCACTGTGGATCCAAGGGTCCCTCTGTTCTCAGGGACCCTGAAGTTGGGGCAGAATGGAGGAGACAAAGTCTGTTCTCTGGTTGCAGGGGCGCCCTGCTGACAGGAACTGGCAGTGTCCTCCTGCAGGGCCCCCCGGGCAGTGGGAAGACCACAGCAGTTGCTGCCGCCTGCAGCCGCCTCGGGCTCCACTTACTGAAGGTGAGGGTACCTGGAGGGTAGAACCCCAATTGCTTCCCCTGCCCGGCCCAGATTCTGCCTCTCTCCCTCTCCCCTCTCCCTTCTGGCTACTAGCCTGGCCCTGATACCTCAGCCCAGTGGGTCAGCTATTTTCCCATGATGCTCAGCTCCTGAGAGATGCTTTCAAGGAGGGGGTTTCAAGATTTTGGTGGACAGTCCAGGGAATGAGGTTAGGATAAAGACAACGTAGGGCTTTGCCAGCATTACCTTCTTCCTCCATCCCTGCCCTTCAAAAAGAGATGGCCTGCACCTTCCTCAGACTCCTCCCCCCCGTTCTCCTGCCCCAGTCACACCTGCCCCTGCTCACAGGCCCTTTGGGACCCCCTCCCCAGGTGCCCTGCTCCAGCCTCTGTGCAGACAGCAGTGGGGCAGTGGAGGCAAAACTGCAGGCCACCTTCTCCCGGGCCCGGCGCTGCAGGCCTGTGGTTCTGTTGCTGACAGCCTTAGACCTCCTGGGCCGGGACCGTGATGGGCTGGGCGAGGACGCCCGTGTGGTGGCCACGCTGCGTCGCCTCCTCCTCGAGGAGGACCCCCTCACCAGGTATTGTGCAGAGCCGGCTGAGCCCCCTCCCTCTCTTCAGCCTTTCATCCTTGTCCTCACCAGCCGACGTCGGCTGCCGGCTTGGCTGCTCTCCTGACAGCCCTGGGTGGCTTAGGGGTGTCCTGAGGAAGAAGGATGTGGTCCCTAGTTTTCTTGGGGGACAGTAGGGTGCAGAAAAACACAGCCTCTGCCCTCGGTGAGCTCCCTGTGTGAGGGGGAAACAGAGGCTCCCCTCAAGGAATTCCCGTGGAGCCCCGTCCAGGAAGCCTCGGGGTGCTCATCCCCCTCTCCCATCTCAGCACCCATCCACTTCCCCGCCCTCCCACACCACCCTCGGGACTAGCAGTGCCCAGGGGCTGCCAGCTGCGTACTGTCCCTCAGTCCCCACTCTGCCTGCAGCTTCCCCCCACTGATGGTTGTGGCCACCACAAGCCGGGCCCGGGACCTGCCTGCCAAGGTGCAGACAGCGTTTCCTCATGAGCTGGAGGTGCCTGTGCTGTCGGAGGGGCAGCGGCTCAGCATCCTGCGGGCCCTCACTGCCCACCTGCCCCTGGGCCAAGAGGTGAACCTGGCACAGCTGGCTCGGCGGTGTGCAGTGAGTACCGCGGCAGGGCCTGGCTGCCCTCGCTGTTCGTCATGGGGACTCGCACTGCTGCCCTGCCAGGGAGGGCACAAAGCCCCAAGGCATCAGCATTGGGCCTCTGCTCCAGCTGGGGGACCAGCTGCCCAAGGGCTCCTGCCTGCTGCGCCCTGCTCATGTGTCCTTTCCTGTGGTTCCCCAGGGCTTTGTGGTAGGAGACCTCTATGCCCTTTTGACCCACAGCAGCAGGGCAGCCTGCACCAGGATCAGGAACTCTGGGTAAGAAAGTTGGACACAGAAGGGCAGAGGAGACAAGAGGAAATAGTGGGTGGGTGGGGCCTGGTGAGGAAGGGAGTAGGGACCAGGACCCTGGTGGGGAGAGGGGTGAGAGCCTCGGGTCAGGTCCTCCAGACAGCTGCCTGAGCTTCTCCTTGCAGTTTGGCAGGCGGCTTGAGCGAGGAGGATGAGGGGGAGCTGGTCGCTGCTGGCTGTCCTCTCCTGGCCGAGGACTTCACACAGGCCCTGGAGCAGCTGCAGTCGGCTCACTCCCAGGCCATCGGAGCCCCCAAGGTAGACACTTGAGGCCCTTGGAGGTGGGACCCGAGCTCCCCGCTCCCGCATACCATCCAGCGTGCACTTTGCATCTCCTAGATCCCCTCGGTGTCCTGGCACGATGTGGGCGGGCTGCAGGAGGCGAAGAAGGAAATTCTGGAGACCATCCAGCTTCCTCTAGAGCACCCTGAGCTTCTGAGCCTGGGCCTGCGGCGCTCAGGCCTCCTGCTCCATGGGCCCCCAGGCACTGGCAAGACCCTCCTGGCCAAGGCAGTAGCCACTGAGTGCAGCCTCACCTTCCTCAGGTGGCCAGGGGCCCTGAGGGGATGGAGGGTGATTGGGAGCAAGTGGGGCAGGCAAAGAGGTCAATGGTGTGTTTGTGCCTCTAAAGCAGTGTTACCCTCCCCATCCTCTCCCTCAGTGTGAAGGGGCCAGAGCTCATCAACATGTATGTGGGCCAAAGTGAGGAAAATGTACGGGAAGGTGAGTGAGTGGACAGAGCAAGGCTTCCAGTCCTTCCCAAGCCCTGAAGGCCCCTGTGCCACCCCCCCTCACACACCCCCCACCGACCCTCAGTCTGCTGGTGGTCATTCCTAGTCTTCCTTTCCACAAGTCAGGCTCCTGCCAGTGGGGTCTATCACCTGGAGTGCTAGTTAAACTGGGTTTCCTTCCCCCATATCCTGATTTCAACCCCCCCCCCTGAGATCCCCCCTCCAGTGGGCCCTCTCTCTCTCCTCAGTGTTTGCCAGGGCCAGGGCTGCAGCTCCGTGCATTATCTTCTTTGATGAACTGGACTCCTTGGCCCCAAGCCGGGGGCGAAGTGGAGACTCCGGAGGGGTGATGGACAGGTGGGGGCTGCGCCAGAGTGGGTCCTGGGGTCCAGGACTGAGGGATGTGGGATAGGTGGCAGCAGTCTTCAGAACCCAGAGTCCATGCCCTTCCGGTTCTGAGGTAGTGTGGTAGGCGCTATGGGGGCTGTGTCTTTGGGTGGGGGCCATTGAGGAGAGTGGGCGCCTGCATGGAAGGGTGCCCAGGACACAACTAAGCAGGGGGCCCCGCGGAGAAGGCTTGCAAGGAGAGGCACCACGGGCAGGGCAGAACCTGAGGATAGGCCGACGATTCTCCCCATCACACCTCCTTTGCAGGGTGGTGTCTCAGCTCCTGGCTGAGCTGGATGGGCTTCATAGCACTCAGGACGTGTTTGTGATCGGAGCCACCAACAGGCCAGACCTCCTGGACCCTGCCCTTCTGCGGCCTGGCAGGTGTGCACCTGGTACCTCTCCTCTGCCACGCCCACCTAGGCTTGTCCCTCGAGCCCGTCCTGTGCCTTCTTCACTCACCCTGATGCTGGGCTCCCTGACATGGATGCCCGCCTATCTCCCTAAAGATTTGACAAGCTGGTGTTCGTGGGGGTGAGCGAGGACCGTGCCTCCCAGCTCCGTGTTCTGAGCGCCATCACACGCAGGTACGCCCTGCTGGAGACTCCCAGAGGGCTTGGGCCTTGGGCTGGCTGGGGAACCGTGCAGTGTGCAGAATAGGCTGGTCGGGGATGCCTTTGGCGGGAGTAGGGCATGCCGGGTAAAACTTTCTTTCTGTAACCCCACGACAGATTCAAGCTGGAATCCTCTGTGAGCCTGGTGAACGTGCTGGATCACTGCCCTCCCCAGCTGACAGGCGCGGACCTCTACTCGCTCTGCTCTGACGCCATGACGGCTGCCCTCAAACGCAGGGTTCAGGATCTGGAGAAAGGTGAGCCACTCGCCAGCCCCAGAGGTCAACCAAAAAGCTAGTGGGAAAACCAGGCCGGGTTCCGATTTCAGAGGAGGGACTCCCAACGTTTGGGGGACTCTGGGCAAGAAAGTGCTCCTCCAGGGCTCCGCCTCGCTTGGGCATAGCCGGAGTTCGCCAGCTCGGATGGGAACCCTGGCCTCACCTTCCCCCTGTCGCCCTGTAGGGCTGCAGCCTGGGAGCTCCGCGCTGCTGCTCACCATGGAGGACCTGCTGCAGGCTGCCGCCCGCCTGCAGCCCTCCGTCAGCGAGCAGGAACTGCTCCGGTACAAGCGCATCCAGCGCAAGTTTGCTGCCTCCTAGGAGCCTCCTACAGTCTGGGGCCCGACCCCGCCCACAGTGCTGAAGATATATCTCCAGAGACCTGAGACAGCAGAGAGCTCTTTCTCAGGCTGCTGCCAACTCCTCTGAAGGCTGCCTACCTCCAGGAGATCCCCTGGGTGCCAAGTGGGGGAGCCCTGAGAGAGTTCAAGAGACATCCTCTGTCCATTTTTCCAGGCCAGCCCCAAGACAGAGGCCTATCTGCTTAGGAAGAGGGGTGGGAACCTAGGGTTCAGGGAACTGGGCGGGAGGGAGCCTGGTGCGTGGCTGAAAATAAAGTGTATGCTGCCCTCTGCTGGTGGTGTGGTCTGAGGGATTGGGGTGGGGCAGGGAAGAGCAACACTGCCAGAGGAGCAGCCCCAAGGGAGGGCAGGGTGGGCTCCACTGGAGCCTGATCCTTCTGACGGAAACACAAGGCAGCAGGAACTGAAAAAGACAGCGACTATATTGTCATCCTTGCATTAGCCTAAACCCAATCCCTGCACCCCAGTTGCAGTTGCCCCCCCACACACCCCCAGGATCTACACGTGGTATTGCTGGTGTGGGGCTCCCCAGACAGAGCCTGGCAGCGCCTGGGCAGAGGGTTGTGGGAGCTGAGGCCGCGCTCAGTCCATCTTCTTGAGCACGTGGATGAAATAGCAGGGCACGTAGGTCTGGCCTGGCTTGTAAGGCTTGAAGTCACCCAGGATGCTGTGCTGGCACTTGCCCCCAAAGGCTGCTCGGAGCAACTCCGTGAAGGACGATAGACAGTGAGGGTAGTAGGAGAGCCGGAACTTACTGCAACAGAGACCCTGCCCAATCACGAGGACTGGTGGCCTTGGCACCGCCCCCCCAACTCATCCCCCACCTAGCCAAGCAGATACCTCAAAGCAGGAGAACCGTCCTGGCCAGCCCCTGGCACCTGCACCGTGTAGTCCAGGGTCACCATCTGGGCTTTGTTGTTCACCGTCAGCACTGATGTCGTAATGTCCTTGGTCAAGTCACTCTGTAAGTGGCAGTGCTGGCTGCATTAGTCTCTGCAGCCACTCAGGTGGGGGCTGGGCCCCAGAATCACACCCCTGCTCCGGGCCCTCCCATAGGGGCCCACCTTATAGTAGATGTTCTTTCCTGGGGGCGCGCGGCCCGTGCTGAGGATGTGGTCGTAGTTACGATGGTCGATGACCAGCAGGCCCCCAGGCCGCACCATGTTCGCGATGTTCTTCAGCGCCAGCTGGTGCTCACTCTGGTCCCCTGAACTCCGAGCCGGGGCAGAGAGGCTGTGTCAGCACCAGTCTCCCTCCCATCTTTCTACTCCCCAGGGACACCAGTGCCAAGGCAAAGAGGGGCAAAAGGCATAGTCTGCTCTGGCAGGAGAGCAGGCACCCAGGGGTCTGTGCAAAGGGGGTATAGCCCAAAGCAAGAACCATGCCCAAGGCCACACCCTCTCTCACCTTTGCAGTCTGGCAAGTGGGCAAAACTGTTTCCAAGGCAGATGACGGCATCAAAGCCACCCTCTGGAGGCTGGGGCACATCTTTGTCCAGAGTCATCCAGTTGGCTTCCTCAATGACTGAGGGCCAGGAAGGGGAGATCAGGCTGGTACCATGGTACCAGCAGAACCCATCTCTGCTGAGTGCAGTTCTGCCTCAGTTTCCCCTTCGAGAGACACACAGGGTCTCCACATCCAGTTAGAGGAGGGGGGTCACTGCGGGGATGGAGGATGAAGGGGAGGTGGGGTCAAGAGAGGAGGGGCCATGGTTCGGAAGGATGAGTCCGTGCTTGTGGGTTTTTATTTGGAGGGAGGGACAAGCCATTACAAACGTAATTAAAACTAGCCCCTCGCACCTGATACCTCACTGTGGCAACCAAGTCTCCCTTTTCAGGGAAATGGCAGTGATTTTGCTGTGCCCGGAGGAAAACAAAACGCCCCACCCCAGGAACCCAGGGCAGAGAGAACTGTGTCCTTGGTGGCTGGGCTGGGGGGGCCTGGCTGCTGGACCCACGCACCCCACTTGTCGAAGGCGGGCTCATGCCGTCGGTTCCAGCGCTCTTTGAGTGCATATTTCAGCATCTTGTCACTGGCATCCACGCTTGTCACGCTGAAGCCCTCTTCCACCAGCATGATGGAGTCCACCCTGGGCAGGGCCGGGACGAGAGAGGGAGAGGGGCAGTCGGCCGGCCTGGGACGGCGAGGAGGCCCTCCAGACCCCATTCCTCTGCTTCCTCTCCCTAGGCCCTCGCCACGGACCTCAAATGACCTGACAAATCTGGTTTTATTACCAGGAAGCACTGCGTTTGGGGTTTTAGCACCCATTCGGTCAGTCTACAAATGTGCATTAATCCTCATGGCAATCCTGTGAAGTACCCCGTTTGAGAGCTGGGGCAAACTGAGGCTCCTGGAAGTTAGAAGTGAAGTAACTTGTGACAGATTGCGAGATGGTTTAAAGCACAGGCCACACCCTAACCAACCTGATCCTCCTCATCCTCTTCTCTGAGGCAGAATTTCCGCAGCTGTAAATGTGATATTACTAAGCAAGTACCTATTGAATGTTAACTTCTTTTTTTTTTTTAAACCCTCACCGGAGAGCATGCTTATTGGTTTAGAGAGAGGGGAATGGGAGAGAAAGAGAGAGGGAGAGAAACATCGTTGTGAGAGAGAAACATCCATCAGATGCCTCATAGGCGCCCCGACTGGGACCGAAGCAGTAACCCAGCATGTGCTGTAACCAGGAATCGAACTTGCGACACTTACGTTTATGGGCCAGTGCTCCAACCAACTGAGCCACACCAGCCAGGGCGGGTCTTCTGAGGATTTTTTAAAAAACGTGTTTCAAAAGTTCCTGGCAGAGTGCTTGGCATGGACAAATGCTGAGCAAACATTAATTGTTAGCAATTGCCATCACCCGAGGAATCATGCTGGATCCAGGCTAGGGTCTCCTGCCGCTGTGGCCCAGCGCCCAGCTCTGGCGCTGCCGGGCGGGCGAACCGCGTTCCCACCCGCTGCGCCCACACCCTCACTCTCAGCCTGGTCCTGGCACCCTCCAGTCCGCCTCCCCCGTGCGCCCGCCTGCCCGATCTGCCCGTGCAGACACTGTTCCTGGTCCAGGCGGCGGAGGCTGCCCGGACGTGTCGGGCCACAGTCCTGCAGTCCGGGTCCGGATCCCTGCCCCCCAGCCAGGCTCACCCAGTGCCGCAGGCCACGTCGAGCACTCGCTGGCAGCCGTGCTGGTGCAGCAGCCCGAGCAGCCAGGACTTGTACTCGGCTGTGCGGCTGCGGGTGTCTCCGATGTAGAGCTGCCACACGCGCGCTGCCTCTCCATCTGCGTACTGGTCCGGGAGCCCTTCTGCCGCCACCCCCAGGGAGCGCGTTCGGTACACGCTGTCCACCATCCTGCAACGCACCTGGCTCTGTGGCCAACGGCCCCGCATTTATAGACTGGCCCCTGCGGGAGGCCCGGCAGCCCCACCTGCCCAATAGCAGGTGAGCGTGGGGACACGCCCCTCCTGGGTCAGGGCCTGGCACCCGCCAGGGAGGCGCCGCCTCAAAATCCTGGACAAACCGTTCTCTCCCGTCTGAAGATCGAGCCCTCTGGACAGACCCATGGCAGGCAAGGACCATCCCGGCACCACGCGCACTTAACCCAACCGGCAGGAAGACCAGGGAGGGTCTGGGAGAACGGGGAGCCGTGAGATTGCCCACTCCACCCCCACCGAAACTGGAAAGAAAGGAAAGGATTTTCTTCGGTGCCAGCCGGTGCTCGCTCTGGTCCCCTGAGCTCCAGGTAGGAGCAAAGAGGCTGCGTCTGCTCAGTCTTCCGTCCACACAGAGCCCAGCGCCCAGGACTGGACCATCCTTTGCGAATGAAGGTATCAGCATATGTGAAGAAGAAATATCCAGCTGAAGGAAGGCCTGGTCTGCCAGGGAAGGAAGGAATGCGGGGTCTCTGGGGATAAGGCTGGTCTGGCACCCAAGTCCAGGAGCAGTTCTGGATCAAAGGATCATTCCGTCCCCCCAGAGGCTGGTGCTCCTCTGTGCTGTAGGTGACACATCGAGCTTTTTCCTGAGCCGAGTGAGGAGTCCTTCCTTAGAAGTCTTTGCTAACCAAGCATGCTTCTACAGACCGTCTGCTTTCTCGGGGGTGCCCACAGGGTAGGAAGTCCAGGGTTAGGGGTGAGAGTACTTGCTATTATATTGCTCATTGTCACTTCATAAATTGGTCTTGGTTTGGCTGGTGTCTTCCTCTACTCTTCCTTCCAAAGCAGAAGGTCTTAATCTCAGAAAAGACTCTGGACTGAGGGGGATTCAGTAAGATGATTCCACCCAGTGAAGCCCAAGACAGCAAGAACAGCCTTCCCCACCTGTCTTTGTTCTTCTGGCTGCAGAAAGAGTGAGGCATAGACGTCAGAACAAAGGAACCTCTCCCCAAAGACCATGTGTTTAATTGATTTCAGAGGGAGGTCGAATTGTTGTGCCACTCACGTATGCATCCTTGGTTGATTCCTGTATGTGCCCTGACCACCTTGACCGGGGATGGAACCAGCAACCCAGGCATGTGCCCTGACCAGAAATTGAACCAGTGGCCTTTTGCGTTGCGGAATGACACCCAACCAATTGAGCCACACTGGTCAGGGTGTAATCATTAACTCTAGTGCACAGACTGCCTCAAATGGGCCTGTCCACGACCAGGGAACAGAGCCTCGTGCTTATGCTGACCCTGCAGGCCGGTCTTTGGCAACAGGCTTACAAAGGCATCGTACTGAGGAGTTGCAAGTAAACCCGGAGCTTCCTTTTTTTCAGAACACTCTGGGGGAAATCCACTTCACCATTCCTAGACTTGCAGAAAAACCTCAGGTTCAAAGAATTGTCCTCATTTATGGGCAGCAATCGGTGTCCTGTGTCCTTGCATCAAGGCACAACACAGGGTCCAGCACAAATAGTGCCCCCTTTTCTTTGTAAATCTTTTTAAAAAAAATATTTTTTTTTTGAGAGAGAGGGGAAGGGAGGGAGAAAGAGAGGGAGAGAAACATCAATGTGTGGTTGCCTCTCATACGTCCCCCAACCAGGGACCTGGCCCACAACCCAGCCAAAGGTTGTGATTGGGAATTGAACCAGTGACCCTTTGGTTCGCAGGCCAGCACTCAGTCTACTAAGCCACACCAGCCAGGGCTAATGCCCCTTTTTTTGTTACAAAATCGTAAGTTTGTAATTCTGTACCATAGCAATATCATACTCAAGCACACCATATGACATTTTGGGTGAAATGTTCAAATTAAAACTCTAGCACTGGCTGGTGTGGCTCAGTGGACTGAGTGCTGGTCTGCGAACCAAGGGGTTGCTGGTTCGATTCCCAGTCAGGGTACATGCCTGGGTTGCAGGCCAGGTCTCCAGTGAGGAGTGCATGGGAGGCAACTACACATTGATGTTGCTCTCCCTTTCTCTTTCCCTTCCCTCCTCTCTAAAAATAAATAAATAAAATCTTACAAGACTTAAAAGTCTAAATTATTACACCCATATTATTACCCTACCAACCACACTCAAGCAGGTGTTAATTCTGCTGGACCCTGTATATAACCACCTGTCTCTATGGGGTGGCTTTTTTTTTTTTTTTTTTTTTTTTTAAGTATGAGTCCTTTCCAAGAAAATTAGTTCCTTCCATGGAAAGAAAAATGCATTCTGGTTTTTTTTTTTTTTAAGTAAAATGCATTCTTAAACTTGATATTTATTTTACCCCAAATCAGGAGGAAAATAATTATTTGGCTATAAATTAATAAGCTGAGAGTAATATCTGTTAACTTATAATTTGGCCATAAGAAATGACTTTTTAAGGGAAAATAGACCTACTAAGTTATTTGCTTTTGCATACTGGAGTTCTGAAGTGCACTTAAGAAATTTGAGGAAAAATGATGAATGATATGAAATTGGAATGACAACCAAAATAGTAGGAAAATAATTTCTTTGTCACTATTTATACATTAATTTACTGGATAGAAAATATTTGAAAAGTTAAGTGGCCAAAGGCAATTTATTCTTTTTTCCCTTTTGCATTCTTTTCCACTTACTTTTGCCTCTTAACCTTCTCCAAATGAATCTGAGGCAAACCTGGAATTTCCTCAGGACTCCACATGCTGCTGGGGAATGTCACCTCTAAAAGACTAGAATAGGCCCTGGCCAGATAGCTGAGTTGGTTGGAGCATTGTCCCAATATACCAAGGTTTCGGGTTCGATCCCTGGGCAAGGTGCATACAGGAGTCAACCAAAGAGTGCATGAATATGTGGAACAACAAATTGACGTTTCTCTCTCTCCCTCTCCTTTCTCTCTATAAAAATAAATAAATAAATAACCAAGGTAATCATGTCGACAGGCTTGCCAGGCTCTTTGGTGCTCAATATTAAGGACAAGTACTCTTGTGATTTTGAATACTCTTTTCTCCTAATGTTTATATATGTGTGTATATAATAGTGAAGCCTGGGAGAAGAGCATTGATTGGTACATTTAGACATCTCTGCCCACATTTTCATTTAGAAACTGTCATTCCAAGATTTGACTCTGGAGCCTTTTGATAAAACTAAATTTTGAAAAAGCATTTTGATTTTCTTCTTTTGTTTCATCTAGAAAGAAAATTACCTTGGGGAAAAAAAACAGAGAAAGAATTACCTAGAACAATTATTTAAGTATCTTGCATTTGATTTGGTGTAACATGATTACCCTAACCCTCCCTAGAAACATTTTTTCTTGGCCAGAAACTGTTTCAGCTCTTTTTTTTACCCTTGCCTGTTCTAAAACAAAGTTGTTTGAATGTTTATTCAGTATTTTTATGATTGTTTTCAGCCTTTTAAAAAAGATTTTATTTATTTCTAGAGAGGGGAAGGGAGGGAGAAAGAGAGGGAGAGAAACATCAGTGTGTGGTTGCCCCTTGCACCCCTTACTGGGGACCTGGCCTGCAGCCAAGGCATGTGCCCTTGGGACTCAAACCCAAGGGCAGATTCCCATTCTCAGACTGGGAATCGAACTGGTGACCCTGGTTTGCAGGCCAGCACTCAATCCACTGAGCCACACCAGCCAGGGCTGGTTTTCAGCCTTTAAAGGCTAAAGGCCATACTCTCCATAATGATAAGAAATTTTATTGAAACATTTGGTTTTAATTTAAATATTTATGCTTAAGATTTTTTTGAAAAATATAAAATTTTACTCACATAACCATAATATGGTTTTTAAAACTCATAAAAATGCTGGTGGTAAATTTAGATTAAAAAATTATAGGTTGTGAGTAGCCTCTAAATGTACTTTCCATTTCATAGATGAAAATTTTTATCCTGACTTAACAATTATTGGATTTCTTTCTCATCCAGAGGTATTTTTTAAAATGTCAAGATATAGTGCACATGAAATTTCATGGACTTCTTTTCTTTCTTTTTTTTTTAAACTTTTAACTGTCAAAGCATATTTTCTGGTTTTGATCATACTTGTCCTTAAGCATCTTTTTAATGGCTACACTGAGTGGACGAGCTGAGACTTGTTAATCATTTCCCAAGTTCTGAACATTTAAAATGCTCCCACAATTTTTCAAGAGGGTGAACATGTGGATGATTATGATCAAATCACTTTCCAAATGGAATTTTTCTTTTAATTGAAACTATCACCCAAATTTAATGTTTGTTTAAACTCTTCTCTCCATGAAGATGTTATTCTTTGATATTTCATTAGGGAGAAAATTGTATCTAATTGTTTTAATCTTCTTTAGTGCTACCAAATATACCAAATCATTACAGTCCTTTATCTCTAAATTGTCCATGTCCTCTGCTCACTGACATATATTGAAGCTGTCTTTTGTTTTACTTGGTTAGTCCCTGTGAATTTTAGGTAACCCAAATGTGAGGCCCTGGGCCATGGGACAAAATATCACAGAATAGAAATTAAAGTACAGTTTGACTTCACAGAAAGTAAGAATAGATAATATTTTACATATGCAGTGCTTATTGTTTGGAATTGGCTGAAAAGACTAAATTCTTCATCCCAAAATGTTTACAAAAATACCTTTAGCTTGAACTGCTATATGATCTAGCTCTTCCACTTCTGGATATTTATCCAAATAAAAGAAAAACAGTAATTCAAAAAGATATATGGATGCCTGTGCTCATTGCAGCCCTATTTATAATATCCAAGCTATAGAAACAACCTAAGTGCCCATTGTCAGATGAATGGATGAACACAATGGAATACTACTCAGCCATAAAAAAGAAAGAAGTCTTGCCGTTTGGGACTACATGGATGGACTTTGCGGGCCTTACCTTACCTGAAATAAGTCAGAGAACAATAACATGATTCCACTCATGTGAAATACAAAAAAAAAAAAAAAAGGACAAACAAACAAAACAAAAACAACTCACAGATACAGAGAACATATTGGTGGTTACCAGAGGAAAAGGGTGTTGGTGGGGCTTGGGCAAAATGTGTAAAGGGGGTCAACTTATGGAAACTAGACTGTTGGTGGTGATCACGTTGAAGTATATATACGTGTTGAACTATAAAGCACATCTGAAACTTATATAACGTTAAAAAATCGATATTACCTCAGTCAAAAGAAGGAAGGGGGGAGGGGCGCGGGGAGTAGGAGAAGCAGCAGCAGGGAAGCCTGTGCAAGAACGGAGCCGGGCGTTCTTCTTAAAGGAAAAACGCGTGGGGTGGGCAGGGGGGGACATTTGGCAGCTGGTGCGTGGGTACGGGGGAGGTGAGTTTGGCACCTAGTCTTTGCGTCTGCCTGTGACTCAGGATAAACTTGGGGCGGGGCTTCCAGGATGCTCCCGGGTGGCAACCTGGGTAGCGGGTGGGAACTGCCCGCGGTCCCCCACGTAAGCACTGGGACAACGGAACATGTGGGTTCCCGCAGGCCAGCAGACAGGCTGAGCGCTCAACACTAATCGCTCTATTTGCGGACTAAGAGTGAACAAGAGGGAGTGTCGCGCCCAGCAGCCACGTCGTATCACGAACGAATTTTAACTAGTGCAGCGCCTCGTACCTTCCCCAATCCAGACGGGCCCCCGGAACCTTTGTTGCGCTACCGACGTGGCAACTCGGGAGGAACGACAGACGGACTCGAACGCTGAAAGGCGGAGATGGAGCTAACGAAAAGGGCGAGAGGTAGAGACTGCAGCCAATAATAGAGGCAGGGAAGTGACGTAAGCGGAAGTGTGCGGGACGGCCGCGGAAGTTCGGTAAACACCGATCCTAAACGGTTCTGTGCTACTGAGAACAGAAAGCGAAGATGTCGGAGCGAAAAGTTTTAAACAAATACTATCCTCCCGACTTTGACCCGTCAAAGATCCCCAAGCTCAAGCTCCCCAAAGACCGGCAGTACGTGGTGCGGTTGATGGCCCCCTTCAATATGAGGTGTAAAACGTGCGGAGAATACATCTATAAGGGTAAGAAGTTCAACGCGCGCAAAGAGACTGTGCAGAACGAGGTCTACCTTGGCCTGCCCATCTTCCGTTTCTATATCAAGTGCACGCGCTGCCTGGCAGAGATCACCTTCAAGACAGACCCCGAAAACACAGACTACACCATGGAGCACGGAGCCACGCGGAACTTCCAGGCTGAGAAGCTCCTGGAGGAGGAGGAGAAGAGAGTGCAGAAGGAACGGGAGGATGAGGAGCTGAACAACCCCATGAAGGTGCTGGAGAACCGAACCAAGGACTCCAAGCTGGAGATGGAGGTACTGGAGAACCTACAGGAGCTCAAGGACCTGAACCAGCGGCAGGCCCACGTGGACTTTGAGGCCATGCTGCGACAGCATCGCCTGTCTGAGGAGGAGCGCCAGAAGCAGGAGCAGGAGGAGGATGAGAGGGAGACAGCGGCCTTGGTGGAAGAAGCTAGGAAACGAAGGCTGCTGGAGGACTCCGATTCGGAAGAGGAAGCTGCTCCTGCACCTGCCCCGCCCCTACCGACCCTCCGGCCCAAACCCACCGCTATCCTGGACGAGGCCCCCAAGGCGAAGAGGAAGGTGGAGAGCTGGGAGCGGAGCGTGGGCACCCTTGGCAGCAGGCCCCAGCTGTCAGGCCTCGTCGTAATGAAGAAAACAAACGTGAATTGCAGTACCCCACAGGACCAGCCGGCACCCACCCTGGGCACTGTGAAGAACGGGAAGGCGGCAGACCCTGCACCCAGGACACCTGGCACCTCCTCGCTGAGCCAGCTAGGTGCGTATTCGGATAGTGAGGACAGCAGCGGCAGCAACAACTGAGGCCTTTATCAAGGCCAAGGCTCTATGTCCAACTACAACTGGTGGTTCGGGCAGGAGGCACCAACCAGAGCACAGCCAGACAAAATGAATGTCTTCCGAGGTTGGCGGGACCAGCCAGGGCTTCAGCTGAGGGGCTCAGTTTCTCTCCTGTCCCCTCAGCCACTAGTCCAAAGCAGCTCATGCTTCCCATCCACCTGGCACTAAGTTGAGGATTGCGACCTCCCTGGAGGGATGCATCCTTTCTTGGACAGCCCTTGAGATGTTAGCCATGTTCTGGGCAGGTGGGTGAGCCCACCCCACCGGTGTCTCCATCCCTTTCCACCACAAAATCGTCTGGAGCCCGTAAAAGGGACCCCACCCCCCAACACACAAAAACACTTTAGCTTGGGAATATTGCTGCCACTGGACATAATTCAAGTCAGTTCCTACTTGAGGACACATTAAAACCCTGGAATTGTGAAATATATGGAGTAACTACAAATGGAAGACATCCTGGCTGTTTTCAATTCACAACAGGTAGAAATTCATTTTTCAAATGATGGATTCTGCACTCCAGCCCAGGCTACTGGAAAAAAGTATTTTCTGGTGACTGCCAACCCAGCTCGAATACTGGGATGCTGTGTGTGTTGGGGGGAGGGGGGGAGCCATCATGCCCATGGACTCTGCTAGCAGGTTTATTACAATGGATCCTTTTTTGGACTAATATACCAAATAAGGCACAATTCATTTAATAAAGTTTTGTTAAGTGACTGTAAAGTTGGTCCCTGTATCTTTGGGTTGTAACACTAATTGATGGTGTCGACATTTCTATTAGCTGCATGCATCTATGAGAATTCCACCCACGTATATGAGAGAGCTTCTCTTTGACCTTTCCACGCTTTGTTAAAAGCAGTTTTAAGGTGTGCCGACCTCCAGTAATATCTTTTTGGTATATGCCAACCTGCTCTCTGAGCTGTTTTTCCACATGAAAATAACCCGCTTTTTGACCACTGGTAATAGGCTAAGCATTGCTTACGAAACAGGTGACTTTCTACATGCCATCACATATGGGTGAGTTGGAAAGTAAAATACCAAGATCACTTTGGTAAGTAATTCCTAACAAAATAACATTTTTCTTTTGGAATGTTTTGTTTTGTTTCTTGTATAGAGAACCTTTTGTACTTGAGGGGTGGTGGTGGTAGTGGTAAGTGTTGCCCCCGAAACTGGTGATGGGGTCAGCCTGCTTCTCTCCCCTCCCGATGTGCAGCGACACCCCCCTGTACACCATCAAAATCATTCTGTGGAATTTTAAATTCTGCTGGTCTGTACAACCTTAGTAGATGGAGGGTGCAATTTTAGAGAAAGGGTGAATAAAATTGGATTCCTCTTTAGATTAGCAGACAGCAGCTGGTCTGCCTGCTAGAACAGAGCTGTGTAAGGAACGGGAGGACGGTGTCCGAACCAGCTGTAACTGCAGGGTACAATGACACATATGGCTGTGCCCCAGGTCACTGAAGCCATTCCACCCAGGCTCAGCCTGGTTGGGCCACTTACTAATAACATAAGTTGGGCTACTTACGTTTAGTGTGACCTTGGGCAAGTTGTTTAACCTTTCTGTGCTTCATTCATTCAAAAGATATTTATTAAGCAGCTACTCTGTGCCAGGCACTCTATTAGGTGTTGGAGATACAACAGGGAACAAAATAGACAAAAGTCCTTGTTCTTTTTGTGGGGTGTGATGTTTCTAGGGTGATGGCCTGGATGCTGGTGACTTGGGTGGTGTCTGTAAAAATTCATTGAGCTGTATACACTTATGTGCACTTTTCTGTAGATGTATTTTACTCCAACATGTTAAAAACCCTACAGCCGTGTAGCAATCACAGCTGTATTAAATGAGTAAAGCATGCAGAGCTGTGTGCTTGCCACATAGCACTCAAAGCAAGTGGCTTCTATTATTAATTCAGTGTAACTCCTTAATGAAACAAACTAGGCCACTGGGGGATGTTCTAGAGATCCGGCTGGCTCTGCCACTAGGATTAGTTCACAGAGCCCTTCCATAAACCAGTTAGGCACGGATCCTGCCTCTGTCGTGAAAAATGTGCTTTCTTTTTTTCAAGATCAAAATATAAGAGTTTTGTCAGCACCTGCAAGCTAAGTGATGCAGAGCCGCCGTGAACATTCGGGTAGGCTGTGCGCTGCGTATTTAAGGGGCCGCCATTCATACCACAGACCTCATGGGTTTGTATATTATACTTTTCTGGCAGAAATTCTGGTGGTCAAGTATCTAATTTTAACAAAATTTGTATTAAAACATCTTTCTAACAGAAGTCAAAGGTGTGAAGAGCACCATTTTCTAACGTGCAAAAAGATGCTGAATGGAAATGCCACCAGAGACTTGGAAGCAGAGAGGATTCTGCCTTCTAGGAGCTGCCCTTTGAAGTGAATACAGAGGCCCAGCCCCTGAGACTCGCCCGTTTGGGCCTATGGTTCTTCTAGTCATTGAGTCGGAACAAACTGGCCTCATGCTTCGTCCGTCAGCCTTTGTGATTCTGGATGACAGAAGTCTTCCACAGAGACAGATCCTCTCTGGGCTTCCGACAGGTCGTGTATCTGAGGATGAGACCCTGACAGAGTGACTCCGGTGAGGCCCTGCTCCTTCTGACTACAACACCCCAAGTTCCTGCTGGTGAAGTGGGTTAGAGCTGGCCTCATCTCACTAACCATGAGAGATCTTTGTGAAGGGTGCCAGCTCCTAGGTCTCCAACCCAGCAAATCCGAGGTGGGCCCAGACATCCATAAGTTAACAAGCATCCCAGGGAACTCTCATGTCCTATTCTAATAGGGTTTCTAAGAAGGGGGCTGAAATCAGGCTAACTTGAGCTCAGGCAGTCCCTTCACCCTATGTGGGAAAGTGGGAGGCAATATTCAAATTCAAAAAGGCTTGTATGTGTTGGGGTGGTTGGAGGGGGTGGGGAGAGGAAAAGAAAAACCTGGCAAGCGGAAGCCTGCCTCCTGCCTTTTTTTAGGCTGGGCTGGGGAAGAAGCTGCCAGGTGGAGTGCTGGTAAGAGTGCAACATGCCTGCCCTTGAGGGGGCTGGGATGAGGGAGAGGGCTCTCATCACAGGGCAGCCGCAGATCAAAGAGCAAAGCAGGCACATGGCTGTCTGCCCTCTGGTCTGGGCCCGGCCTGGGATTGGGCCACTGGGCCAACACCCCGGTAAGGGAATAGATCTTTGCCTCATCCTGTTCTAAGGATCAATAAAACTTTGGGGACAGACATAAGCCAGGCACTGAAGTGTTGTGGGTTCAGGTTTGTGACAGAATGGGGGAACCAGAGACTGGCTATCAAATCCTAGAAAGCTCAGGGGTTTGCAAGTGGTTCTCCAGCCCCAGGTTCCAGCCCCAAACCCTACCCCCAGTCATCTCCTATGCTCAGAACAAAGTCGAGGACAGGATCCCACAGCCCTTTTAACAGGGCACTGTGACCCCTGCAGATGGAGCAGTAGGGGCTAGACCAAAAAAGTATCATCCTTCAAGGACCTGTTCAAAGCAGGTGGGCGGGGCAGGAATGCTTTCATCTCCACAATCTGTTAAGAGTATACAGGTCACGCTGTTTGTGTCTGACCCCCCAGCTTATGTAAGATCCCCGCAGAGCGAGAAAGTTCAAAAACGCCTTTTTGAGGAAGTCGCAGTAGTAGCTGCTACTTAACGCCGTTTAGCCCGCTCCTGTTCCTGGCTCACCGCTGTTCGCTCTCGCCGAGGAACAAGTCGGTCAGGAAGCCGCGCCGCAGCCATGGCTTTTAAAGACACCGGAAAGACACCCGTGGAACCAGAGGTGGCGATTCACCGAATTAGAATTACTCTAACCAGTCGGAATGTGAAGTCTTTGGAGAAGGTGTGTGCTGATTTGATCAGAGGCGCAAAGGAAAAGAATCTCAAAGTGAAGGGACCAGTTCGGATGCCTACCAAGACTCTGAGAATCACTACAAGAAAGACTCCCTGCGGGGAGGGTTCTAAGACTTGGGACCGATTTCAGATGAGGATCCACAAGCGACTCATTGACTTGCACAGCCCTTCTGAGATTGTTAAGCAGATTACTTCCATCAGTATTGAGCCAGGAGTTGAGGTTGAAGTCACCATTGCAGATGCCTAAATCAATCTTTTTAATAAATTGACTATCAGTTGTTAAAAAAAAAAAAAGAAAAAAAAAAAAAAAAAAAAGAAAGTTCAAAAACGACGTCCACCCAGTGCTCACCATCCAGTCTGTTAGAGCGTGCGGCTGTGTTAACACAGACGCCTGCCTGGCTACTTTTTAACATACTGTTCAATATTAAAATCATGCCTTTCTTTTTGAAAGTTGGAGAGAAAGCACCTGTCCTAAGCCTCACTGGTCAGTTTGTTCCACTGTCTGGTCTTGGCTACCCCACCGCGGGAAAGGGGAAAGGCTGAGCCCAGGCTACGAGGGGGCTCCTTAACCCAGGAGTTCAGACCCCAGAGCTGAAGAATCGGGGGCACTTGAGCAGTGCATCCCCTCCTGCCCACTGGGCCCAGCCAGTCAGTTAGTGTGAGGAAGCCTGTGTGGGTGCTGGCGGGGGACCCCGTGGGGGCGCTGCGCTGGCGGGACCTTCTACCAAGCCCTCCTTCTAAGCAATGGCTGTTTCCCATTTCTCTTTTAAAAGAGGCTTGTTGGTGGAGGTGGGTGAAGGGCAAGAAACCAAACCAAACCAGTTCAATGTGAATCACACCGCCCAGGCCAGACGCTGGGGGATGGCGCCCTGGCAGCTGCGGGGTAGTGCAAGTACGATGGCCGGGCTTGCAGCCTGAACACCAGAGCCTGCGCGCCAGCTGTGCACGTAGCAACAGCAGGACTGTGGGCAGGTCACTTGACTTGAGCCTGTTTCCTGTTCTACAACACAAGGTTAACAGCACCCAGTCCACAAGCACACCGTAGGGGGAACGCACAGCACTTTGAACATGCAGTTGTGCTCACCACTGCTACTGCCCGCCCTGACCCCTACCCTCACGGCAGGTGCCCGAGGCCCACCCCTCCTCCCCAGAGGCCAGCCTTCCTGTCCCCCTCGGCTCCCAGGGAACATGATGTAACCAGCTGCTGTTAGAGGACTGGGGTGTCCTCCCCTTTAGGCTCCAGGAACAGCTAGAACAGTAATCAATCTGGGAACAAGGTTCAAGACCAACAGGCAGGGCCGGATGGAGGTGGGAATGAGGGGCAGGAGCTGGGGGAGTCACCAGTAAACTACACAATAAATGGGAAGGCCTTGGGGGAGAGAGGAGAGGCGGGAGAGGAGTGAGGGCAGCCAGGCGCCCAGGGCACAAATGAGGCCCCTCCTGGCCTGGGGAGCTCAGGGAGACTAAGGGCAGCTGAGGGGAGGGGCCGGAGCACTGTGCTGGGCCTCATCCCATGCCCATCCTTCACCTCTCAATGGCCTGGACCCTCCCCATCCCCAGTCTCCAAGGATGGAAGGTGAGGGGCAAGGATGAGCAACAAGGGGCTGCAAGCCCCTCTGAGGGGCTGCAGGTGACTCAGAAATCAGAACAAAAAAGGCCAAAAGGTTTTTACTCCATGAGCCCTGGGGAGGACCAGGCAGAGCACAAGGTGTCCACAGGAGGGTGAGCAGAGAGGAGGAGCTGGGGCTTGTAGCCTTACTTTCCTGTGGGGGCAGGAGTGAGGGGCGATGAGGCCAGGTGTGCCCTCCCCCCACGTGCCAGAGGGCTCCAGTCCTGGGGCCCGGCGACACCTGCCCCTCCTGAGTTCACACTGGAGTCTCTGGCAGTCCAGAAATCGCACGGCCTGCCTGAAGCCTTGAGGAGACAGCAATGCTTGCCAGAGGGAAAAGGCTGGCGCGGGCTGACTGCAGCCCATGCGAGTTCTTCCCAGGGCTGTGTCTTTCTCCGATGGGAAGAGGACACAGATGAGGCAGGGAGGGCCCGAGGCCAGGAGGTCTGTCTTTGCCTGCCGCAGCCGTGCCCCAGATTCTTCAACTTCTGTGCCAGGGGACTTGGTTCTGGGGTGCTGGCTGAGGCTCAAAGCTCATCAGGGGGGCTGTGTGTGAGGGGAGATGCCTTCTGGATGCCCTCATCCTCCTCGGGGCTGGGGTCTCCCTCGAGGCCCCCTAGCTCCTTCCTCTGTTTGCTGCCGCTGCTGCCACTGGATGTTTTGGCCCTGTTGCTCTTCTTCTTGGACTTCTTCCCTCCCAGGGTGGCTGTGTCCCCCTTCTTGCCAGACCACTTCTCTGCGAGGCAACCTGGGTGAGGAGAGACACCCTCAACAGACTGGTTTCCTGGGTGAGGAGCGCCGCTCGGGGAGTAGCAACTGGAATTGGTGCCTGACGTCACTTCCTCCACCTCACTGTGGCCCCCAGGCCCCTCTGGGGACACCTGAGTTCTCTGCGTGTTATTCTGCACCTGGTGTTGGTGCCTCCTACCCTGCCCTGTCAGACCAAGCTCCCTGAGAGCAGAGAGCCTACGACAAGCTCTTCTTATTTCTTTTCCATCCTCTGCCTATCCACCTCCCCTGAGGGAAAGCAAACAGTAAAATCGAAGGCCAACCCGCCCTGCCTCCTCCCTCGCTCAGACTCACTGGTGTCCTTGCCCTTCAACACGTGGTTGGCGCAGAGGAACTGAGTCAGGTCCTCTTCCTGGTGGTTTCTGTACCAGTCCTCGATCACCTCCTCAAACTCTTCCACCAGCACGTCACACTGTCAACCACAGTATCTCGAATTGGCAAAGCCCCAGCACCGACTCCCGTCCAGAGGAGCTCAGCTGAGCCTCACAACCCACCGCAGGGCAGGCAGGTGGCTGTGATTCTCCGGAGGAAACTGAAGCCAGACAGGTGAAAGGACCAAAGTCCCTCACCTCTTGGTGGCCTTCCTCAGCAGCAGAACCAATCCTCACCCACCCCTGAGGGCCGAAGGGCCTGTACCTGCTTCTTGAGGTCAGCCACTTCTGCAGAGGTCTCGTTCCACAGCTCATAGGGGATGTCCATCACCACCTTGACCCCTTTGTGTACCAGGTTGTGCAGCGTCTCAAAAGTCTCTGACATGCCCTGGAGGAGGCGACCAGACATGAGAGGCAGAGTCGCTCCTCCACCCCCTGCCCTCCTCTCCAGGTGGTGTCGGAAGCCCAAGGACCTAGCTCGGAGTCATCTAGACCCTCTAGGCTTCTCATACTTGACCTCTCCTTCCTCTCCCCTCTTTTAGGCCTATCTCCCCTAACCCTACACACACACACACACACACACACACACACACACACACACACACACACACACACACACCCCACCCCACCCCCCCCCCCCCACCCCCCCCCGTCCTGCCTCCCCACCCCTCATCCTTTGAAAAGACCTGCTGTTGCCCTCAGGCCCTTTGAACCTGTACTCCTTTTCCCGGACATGGAGTTTTTCAGGTGTGGAACAGTCAGTCCCTTGCACGGCCACACCAATTTATTTACCACTCCCCCTGCAGGTGGATGGCCAGGTTGCTTTTCATTTTCTTGTCATGGAAAATAATTTTTTAAATTTTTCCATTAAAGCAAACGTTAATTTATTACCAACTAGGGTACAACATGCATACAAATTTTAAAGAGAAAACCTAAGACTTCTGCTGCCTGACCCTGTCCCTCTGGACCCCCCAGGGGTTTCGGGCTCCTTTGCTAGGAGGGCACTGCAGTGGAGAAACGAGCCAGGCACTGAAGATGCAGAGATGAAGAAATGTGGGCTGTGCTGTGAAAAACTCCTTGTCCAGGGAGAGGAGCATTTACACACACATTAAATGCCTTAAATGTCACAGAGGCGCCCTGATGGAGGCGGAGGTGGGAGCCCTGTGGGTCCAGGGGAGGGACAGCAGTCACCACCTGCTAAGAGTCTTCTGGCTTCTCTAAACCCCACCATCCAGCTGTCTCCCGCACAAGTGCTTTCGATCTTCCTGGGGGCTGAGCCTGGGAGCATTTCTGCCTGTCTGAGACCGAAGCAGGACCCTGATGGGCGAGCTAAGGCCATCACGAATGTGCTTATTGCCATGGAAAAGTCAGGCTACCCAGCAAAGGAGGAGTGTGAACAGCAATCCTCAAAGAATGGGAAGAAGCCAAGGAGGGAAGCTGCTCGGGCAGGATCTTCAAATCACACCCACGCCAACAGACACACTCAGCCACGTGCGGGCTGAGCCTAGCAGGAGGAAGGACAAGCCAGTCCCACCTTGGCAAACCGGTTGCTGCCAGTCCGCTCCTTGTGTAGGCTGTAGTCCAGGAGCCGTTTGCAAATGGTCTCAGTGACTTCGATTAACCGCAAGTCCCTGCCGAGACAGCAGCGCAGGGGCTGAGTCCCCCACCCAGCCCCGCGGGTCAGCGGTCTGTCCCTCCAGCCCTGCTACCCCAACACCTGCGAATCTCACCAATGGGAAGTCAGAGCTGGAAGGAGGGTAGGTCATCTGGTCTGGGTGCTCTGAAATGCTGGAACACAGACCAGAGAGACAAAATTTTAACAGCTCTACTGGAAGGAATTTTTTTTTTTATAAAGCTCAATGAGTCAGTAGATTTTTTTTTAATAAAGTAAAATGTATAAAAGTTTGGTGTTAAAATATTGCATTTGAAAGGATGATCATAGCTGATGGAAGTTTTTTTTGTTTTTAATGTTTCTGGCAAAAGTAAAAGTCGGTAACCGTGTGTTACCAGTACTTTAAACATTGCACTGGTCCATGAAATCTACGAGTTTGGGAATCACTGACAAGGTCCAATGGTCCTCCTTTTACGGATGACTCTGAAGCCCAGAGAGGTTAAGGGATTTAGGAAGAATTAGCTTGGGGTAGAACCAATGTGCAAATTTAGGTCTCAGTGAGAGCTGCCTCCCTTTGGTGGGTTTGCCTGGCTAGAAAGGAGAAAGGAACTCCGAGCTGCTGAAGCCTTGAGGAACAAAGCAGGCCAGGCCAGTGGGACCCGTTCACTTACGACTTGGTGTACTTGACGCCAGAGGCCTTTCGGTCCAGGATGCCATAGCCTGTGTCAATGACCTCCTTGGTCTTGCCAGTTTCCTCAAAGGCTGACTTCAGCTCCACAGCGACGTATTTACACACTGGGGGAGGGAGACACAGCACAGTCTACTGAGTACACGTGTCTGTTGGCAGCCAGCTCCCAGCAAAACAGACTCGAGCGGATGCCTCTCCCAGAATGGGTTGAGTCAGCGCTCGGGCCAGAGAAGGCGTTAGCACCAGACCACCGAATGGCGTTCTAGTGGGTGAAACCTGGCCTCAAGATCCACTGCCCATGTGCACTCTTGGTCCTTATCCCGCACTGACTTCATTTCTCCCAGCTTCATCCCGCTCCTCTGCTCCCCACAATAGTTTTCCCTTTACAGTTTTCAAACACATAGAAAAGCTGAAAGAGTACAGCGAATGTATACCTTCCATTCATATGCAACAATGGTCGATGATGCACCAATGGCTCTCTCCAATATGTAACACAAAACAGCGTGATAATGTATCAACAGTGTACGGGGCAGGCCAGGTCATTACAATAAATAACACAGGAATAGCTGTTTTGCGTACTCACAATCGTAAACCTCCTTTTGCCCACACCTGGATACACTGCTTCTGCTAAACCATTTGGAACGTTGCAGACATCACCCCCTTTCACGCCTAAATGTGTCACATGCGTCTTCTGAGAACAAGGACCTTCTCCTACCTACCCACGAAACAATTTTGGTACTTGGAAGATTAACAATAATTCCAAGATCACCTAATACTTAGTCCATATTCAAATTGCCCCAATTGTCCCCCAAATGTCTTTTATGACTGTTTCATCACTGGAGTTCATATGTTGTGACAACCCCAGCTCTCTATCCCTGCAAAGTTAGTTTGTTCAATCCTCACCAAAGGCCTTGTTTCTACTGTTTCTGTACATTTATTTCCTCATTTCCTCTTACTCTTCCACAAACAATTATTAAGCAACTCCTAAGTGTCACGCACTGCCTGGGCACACAGAAATAAAAACAAGGTTCCTCCCTTCCAGATACTCAGCCTAACAAGCAGAAAGAAGCATAAACAAATAATTTTCACCGCCTAAGGGTGCTACCACTGAGGTGTGAGGTGGCCCAGGCCTTAGGAAAGTGCTTATTGCTCTCTAGGGCCTTCAGGGCTTTTCTGCCCGTTCTCCCAACCTCCCCATAAAAGCCTCTTCCCCCAGGAAGCCTTTCTGAACTAATCCCACTTGCTCTGAATTTCATTCTGGGACTGTGCAGAGCCCATGTTCTCACTAAGGGCCTTTGGTCATTTCACAGTCTCTCCAATTAGACTAGGAGAGTACCCAGAGGGAGCACCACCGCCTGGATGTTTCCTGTATTCCTCCAGTCTGGGACTCGGTATGCGTTAGATACGAGGGGAATGCTGCTGAGAGAGACCGTGTGGCTGAGCAGCCTCTGATGCGTCTGAACAGAATATGGTCTGCAGACTAAATGCCATCAGCATAACACTAGTGTTGCTGTAACACTAACTGCAGAGTTTGGTAGGAAACCAATTTACCACCAAAATGAATACATCCCCTGGAGGCTTGCGTGGTGAAATTTTATAACACATACATTACTAGATGGCTTGGAGAACTTGGAACACCCCAAAATTCCAAAATATAAGCGGGTGATCTCAGAGTCCGCAATGAACTGAGGGCGTCTCGGCTCCCTGGCTCTCCATCCAGGACCATCTGGGCTCCATCCCCTCTTCTGTCCTGTACTCTGTGTAAGGCCATCATTTTCCTGGCTCCTCTGCCCCCTTCTCTCATACGTGCAGTATTCTAAGGTTGGAACCCATCAACTCATCTCTCTCATATTCATTAGCCAGCCACAATCTTGCTGCTCAATTCTTCCAAACCTTAACTCTTCAAGAACCCCTCTGAAAATCCCACCCAGACTCACTTAGAGGAGACCCATGGAACAGACCCCAGACCCCCATGGACATCCACCTACTCTTTCTGGGCAGGTTCTCCTTCCTGTGTGCCAGGGCCTGTTCCCGTCAGGCTACTGGGCCAGGAGGCAGGCTTTGTGGGCTGCACGCAGTCAGCATTTAATCACAAAGGTGGAACAATGATCAAGAAAAGTAAACACACTATTAAGAGAAGCCTAAGGGTTGGAGTTTGCCAAACCTCCCTGTGACTGCAAATCCCTTTTAAAGTAATCTTTATCAGTTACCTCCAAAATCAGGGTGGACAAGAATAATCTCAAAGACCCTTGCCAGTTCTATCCTTCTGTGAGTCTGTGAATACCTCTAAGAAAAAGAAATGTGGGCTTCTTAGGCTGTGAGAATAAGAAGAGGAACAGCAGGCACTCTTTGGTATGAGAATAAAATAGAAAACAGAGAAGAGGAAGCGAAAGCTCCGCAGCATGTCAGCTGGGACTAGACAAGGAGTGAAAGGAAAGCATGGCCCTCTGACTGCCTATTCAAGGGACGGAGGGAGAAGGTGCGGCTGGACTGTGCACTGGGGGCCTACCAGTGAAGCTGACCCAGCTCCGAAGCGACCCCCCTTCAGTCTCACCAACAGGGGGACTGTGTGTCCTAAAGCACCCCACCCCCACTTCCCAGGGCTCAGCGAACATCTGGTCTGCTGTCAGTCGGCTTTGAATTGGGATGAAACAGATGTATAGCCAGCTTTCCGGATGGCCTGGGGTTAGGGAGGTGGAAAGGAAGGAGTGACTGCCTGTAAAGGCCTGAGGAGGAATGGAGGGGAGAAGAAAAGGTAGCCCTGACTTGGCCGGACAGCTCCGTTGCTTAGGGGCAGCATCCTGATATACCAAGGTTTGATCCCTGGTCAGAGCACATGCAAGCAGCAGCCAGTGAATGTATAAATAAATGAAACAACAAATTGATGTTTCTCTCTCTCTTCCCCTCTCTCTAAAAATCAGTAACAAAAGAATAAACGAGAAAGGGTAGGCCCTTCATAGTCCTGGGTCATTGCTTTGTGTGCTAGTGCTCCTCCCTCCCTGTCTCTCTCTCTCTCTCTCAATCCCACCCCTGGCTTTGGGATGCTCTCTTTTTCCATATCCCTCAAATCTCCCTCCATCACCAAGTTCTCCCAGGCTCTATTTTTCTCCTAAAGTTACTCCTTAGGCTTCAGACCCTCCTCCTTCCTCCACACACATCCACAGCCCCCCGTTTATTTCTATGTATTCAAAAAAATACCTGAGACAAAGCCCCTGTTTTCAAGGAGCTCAGAGCTAGCGAGGGAGACAGCCAATTACACAAATTAGGTTTCGGTGAGGGCACAGAGAGGCGAGTCTCAGGTTCTGCTTCCCCTCAGGCTAGTCATATGTATCTTTTCAGTTCCTCAAACTTGGCCTTTCCATTTGTCGTTTCCTGAGTGGGACCCTCCCTTTTTACTTTTCTTCACCCGGCTAACTCCTAATTACTCTTGTGCTTCCTACACGAAGCCTTTCCCCCTATCTCTGTGAGAGGCCGGACTCGTGGTCCTCACCGGGCCCCCAAAACCCTGCACCTCGTCTATCACGGCACCTACTATTCTGGATGATAACTGGTTGCTTGTTTGTTTGTTTTTCGTTTTACCGATTTGTGAGCTCCACGTGCATCGAGACCTGATCTGTCGCCCGGCCCCGTGTCCCCAGCGTCCCGCACAGAGCCAGGCACATAGCAGGTGAAGTGAATGGAGAGACCCGCTCGGGAGACAGCAGCACCTTGCACCGCCAGAGCGTGCTCCGTAAGCCCTGCCCCTCCTACAGGACACTCCCGGGGGGCCCCGCCCCTTCACCTTCGCATTTGCTGGGCAGCCGAACCCAGTCGGTCTCCTCGGCTTGGGCCTGGCTCGGGCCCAGCTCCGGGGTGGACAGTTGCAGCAGCAGGGGGAGCAGCAGAAGCCGAAGCCAGCGGGTCCCAGGCTGGGTCGCGGGCTCAGGCAATGGCTCCATGGCCCAGCGGGACCCGACCCGGAGGGCTGCGCTTCCCACGATCGCGCGTGCTGGGTGGCTTCTGGGAGCTGCTTCCGGGACTGCACACGTGCCTCGGCTTCACCCGGGCACCTGGAAGCCCCGGCCCGCTCCCTCCTCCAGCCGCCGCGGCCCGCCCCCGGAGCCAACGGAGGCCCGTGGACCAAGCAGCCAATAGGCTTTTCGGGGTTCGCCCTCTAGCAAATGGGAGGATGATCTTTTTTAGGTTTGGACCAGTAAGAGAGCGGATGGTGTCCTCAGTGACCAATGGCAACATCTTTCCCCACGCCCTATCGCAGGCTCTGGGAGGGGCTGGGGGGGGGAGACTAAGACTCCGGGAAAGGAAGCTGCCCTCTGGGCCTGAATCGGCGCGGGTGGGGCGTGCTGGTCCTAGAAGACTGGAGGAAAGCCGTCTTCCCTGCCTTCTCCGCCTCCTTTCACGTCACTTCCCTGCTGGGGCCATAATGCAGCGAGAGTTCTTACTGAGCTCCCGTTTTTAAATTGTATTATTATTGTTTTTATTGCCAGCAAGTCTGGTAGGCGCTGTGAGTGAGACTAGGATGACTCAAAGAGTCTCCAGCCTTTCGATAGCTTTCTTAGTGCCCAAGGACCCTAGATTTGTCCCAGTGAGAACTCGGAACACATCCCTTCCCACCTGAGCCTCAGTTTCTAGCTGTATGATGACCAAGTGATCCTTCTAGCGGCTATTCAAGGCTTGCCTGTTGCTTGGAAGTTCAAATAGGTTAATGGACTTAAAGCTTATCGAGCAGATTGTAAAAAGTAAACGCATTAGTTTTCTTTGTAGTGCGTAACCTTAGTCCTTTAATGCCCTATAATTTATTTCTTTGGATTCTGAGTTCCCAGAAGTCAGGGACTTCGTTTATTAATACCTCGATGCAGGAGCCCTCCTGGAAAATAACATTAAGCCAGTTTCCGTGGAGATTTGTAGTCTGGAGCAGGGCAGGATTGGGGGAATTGGAACAAAATGGAGAAGGGTATTGGGCTAAGGGATCCCCTTCCAGAATGAGAAGACATTTACTGAGGCAAGAAGCTCAGCATCTGGACTGGAAGCTGGGAAGGGGTGACGTCTGGATAAAGTCTGAGGCTGTGAGTAGACATGCCCCCTCCCTGACCCAGCCTCCGCCCTTCCGTCTGAGTGTCGGGGAAGGAGCAGGCCCTGTGGGCCTGGTGGACAGATTCATCCCTAGAGGTTGTAGGACACTCCCACCCACCCCAAATAATCCAAAAAGGGACGGGGGGATCTTCCTACAGGTTGGTGAGAGGTGGGCAGTGGAGGAGACTGAGGGTTTTCATGGACCAGCAGCTCAGAGGGCACAGAAGCTCAAGGAAGCTGGAGGTGTCATGGACACCCGGCTGGGGGCGGGGTGGGGGGGGTCAGTGTTAGAGCATAGTTCTCCCCCTACACCTTGGGGGAAGACCAAGGCAGCACCATTTATCCAGTAGATGTCCTGTGCTGCCCAGGGCACATCTAGATTCACATGAAAGCACCCAGAGATTCTTGGGCTGGTTGCTGGAACCGCTGGGAAAGGCTGGATTTCTTGGCAGTGCTGGAGAAACCGGGGGCACGTAGGTCACCCTCCACCATGGGAGCCTCATAGTCTCTCAGTGCAAAAACCCTCTTTAGGAAACAAAACAAAACAGAAACCTATGTGGTGCCTGGCCCAGAGCTGATGCTCGGTGAATGTTTGTGAGATGAGTAATGACTCTTAATTGATTCATAATGTGTAAGTTTGGAATTACCATCAGAGCTCTTGGCATGGGACAGACTCCCGTTACTCTGGGATCCTGGCCCTGTTCACGGCTTCCTGGACTCCCTGCCCTGACCTCTCAAGGCTTTGGGCCAACGTGAGGAGACAGAGAAGGGGCCCTGTCTCATGCCTGGCTGTGGCGCGAGGAGACAGCGGAGGGACAGAGTCCTCCCCAACCCCCAGCCCCACTCCGCAATTCCTAGGGTCTTGCCCTCAGCAAACCCTCTTCCTCAGGGCAGCCTTCCCAGATTTCTGCCCCCTCTACATCTGCTAAATTCCCTCCTCCCAGAGGAGACATGAATTAAAATACATATTTTTCATTTGCTTGTGCCACTTAAATTCCCCTTTAATAGTCCTCGGTTACGTGCACCTCGCAGGTCCCAGTGCCCGGGTCAGGCACAACCCTCAGGGGGCCCCCAGTCTGGTGGGAGACCCGCAGAAGGGCCTGGGGCGGAAGGTGGAGGCAGCCCCGCCCCCAGGAAGCTCCCGGCTGCGGGAGGCGGGAACCGGGGCGGGGCCTGAGCCCCAGGCCCCGGCTGCGTGGGTGGAGAGCGGCCCCTCCTCCCAGACTGGGCTCCTGCTGGGGTCCGCACCTGGACCCGGAGGGCGGGTGTGAACCCCGCTGCCGGCCCGGGGCTGCCCTTGGCCCGTGATGCCCCTCTCACTGCGGCGATTCCTGTCGCTGCGGGCGCAGGGCTGTGCTAGCGGCCAAGGCTGCGGGCCCAGGGCCGGGGCGGAGAAGCCGGGGTCGGGCGGACGAGTCTCCCCAGGCCGGTGCCCCCGCGCGGCGGTCCGGGCGCGGAGGCGGCTGCAGGTCAGGAGCAGATCAAACAGCAGCAGCTTGAACAGCAGCAGCCGCAACGCCCCGAGCCGCAGCGCCTCGCCCGGCGTCCCTGCGGGAGGGAGGAGGAGAAGCTGGGAGCCTGCTTCGGGCTCCTCACGCACCCGCCGCCCCCAACGTCCACCCGAGAAGAGGAGCTTTGTCTTCTGCCCTGGCCGTTCCTCCTCCGTGACGTCCCCCAAATTCAGGGAAAGTCCTTCCTGGTGTCTAACCTCAACTCTTACTGGTAATAATACCAAATATGTGCCTGGCCTTTATTTTATTCCTTCCAAACCGGGGGGATGTAGGCCAGGCAGGAATCAGAATTCGGTGCAAAGAGGAACCAGCTCAAAAGTCTTATTCGGAGAACCCGACGGGTGGTGGGACTTCCCACCACCCAGACTCTCCCAAGAGTCTCCCAAGGCTCTGGTGCTGAGACTGTCCATCCAGGCTGTCCAAGGAGACCTCAAGAACCCCCTGTCAACTCTCACCTGTGCTTCTCAGCTGGTGTCCAGGAATTGGGCTGAGGTCAAAGGGTCTTACGCACTGCTGGACAAAGGCCCAGGCTGTCCCGGGCACCAACCCAGCAAGGCAGCCTCACAGAACACCTCCCAACCCCCAGCAGGACCCATCAGGCCAGAG
This sequence comes from Desmodus rotundus, assembly GCF_022682495.2. Taxonomy (NCBI): domain Eukaryota; kingdom Metazoa; phylum Chordata; class Mammalia; order Chiroptera; family Phyllostomidae; genus Desmodus; species Desmodus rotundus. The sequence goes on along the minus strand of NC_071397.1, from coordinate 9,690,563 downwards.
CCCAACAGAGCCTCAAGGTCCTGGTCCCCAGTACTCACCTCTAAGAGGTTCCCAGAGGCAGGTCCTAGCTGAGGAAATCTCTCCTGCCAGCCAAGGAGAAGGGAGTGAGATTGGGGGTGGGCTGTGCCCTCCAGCCCAGGGCTGTGCCCCAGCGCAGAAGCAGGGCAGCGTTCCTGGCAGGTGGGATGAACGGACAAATCAACCAGCAGTGGGAACCCCGAGCTCATTCGCTGCAACTACCGGAGGGGCCCAGGTCCCGCACACTCCCTTCTATCCGCTGTTCTGTTCCCCGCCCCCACCAAGGCTGAGGCGCCTCAGCACTATTAGATACGGAATCAGAATCGATCTTCTCAGCAGCCTTCCTTGGAAGGCAGGGCATTTGCTCAACAAACATTGCCATTTGGAAGGTCACAAAACTAACATAATCCAAAAAAGAGGAAGTCAGTCAGCTGGATTTGACATATTACTTAACTTCCCTGTGCCTGTAAAATGAGAAAAATTGTATGACCTACTTCATAAATGTAAAGTGTTTACAATACTGCCTGGCACAGAGTAACACTGATGAAGTAAGTGGTGGCATTGTATTTAATTATTGTTTGGTTCTAACAGGTAAGGTGTTGTACATAGGGTGATACATGGATAGTAATCCTAGAGACATATATAGAGAGAGGTTAGCCCTAGGTAATAGGGTTTATATACATATTTAGATATGTGTGTGTATACATACATATAAATATATGTGTTCACCTTGATATGTACCTCAATCCCAGGAGAAAGGAGGCATCATTACCTCTTGGAAGTCATGCACCAGAGCCTGGAGTTGAATGAGATATCACAGTTGCAAATCCCAGGACTCAGGGCCCTGAGGTAACCTTGCTCTGGACCCAGCCATCACTTCACCTAGATGGTTGGCACTTGGACACCCTTCATGCCCCCATGGTGTGGCCCTGCCTTCCCTCCCACCATGCCCTGGTTCCAGGGTGTGTGAAGGGGGTAGGGTGCACCCACGGAGCCCCAGGCTCCATCCCCACCTGACAGCAGTAAGGGCTGAGTGCTCTGGCTGTGATCCCCAGCCCCAGCCCCGGTGTGGCAGACCAAGGTTTCCCAGGATGCCAGCTCCTCAGAAGGCAGGGAGAGCTGGGCCAGGCTAGTCCAGGTACCGTCTGCAGCGGGGGAAGGGCCGTAGGTGAAGGCATCCAGTGCACTGCCATTGCCAGCCGAGAACCAGATGGGGCTCTCAAGGCCAGGGGGTGCAACATCAAGGACCAGGCAGATCACCAGCATCTGCTGCTTCCCGTCCACCAGCAGTGTGATTGGTGGGGCCAGAGAGGGGAAGGGTGTGCCGCCCACACCTGTAAGAAAGCATGCGCCTGTGGGGGACTAGATCTGTCCGTGCCTCCCCCCCCACCAGGCCAGCATCTCACTGTAGGTTTCTATCTGTCCGTTCACCACCCATCCATCTTTCCAGCTTCTCAACCATCCCTCTCTCCTTGCATTTCCCCATCTAAACACCCTTCCTCCCCTCCATCGTTTTACTCACCCATCTGCTCATCCATCCTTTCTTCCATCATCCATGTTTCCTACATCTATTCTCTCTACTTCCCATCTCTATGTGCATCCATCCACCCACCCATCTGTCAGTCTGCTCATCCATCCATTCCATCTTTTCCTCACCTCTCTGTCATATTTGAACCTGTCTGTGCAAGGCACTGGGGGTACAACATCAGTTAATGTATTGTCCCTGCTTTCTCAGAACTCAGTCTCATGGAAAGACAGCAGATGCATACACAAACACGTGATACCTTGTTGTGCCGGCCTCAGGAGAGAGGTTGCTTCTGGGGAGGAAGGCAAGGAAACGTGATCTGGAATGAGATCAAAGGGGCTTCAAAAGTATCTGTAACTTTTTTGTTTCTTTAAAAACAAAAAACAAAAACCAGCCCTGACCAGTGTGGCTCGGTGGGTTGGCATCATCCTGCAAACCGAAAGGTTGTCAGTTTGATTCCCAGTCAGGGCACATGCTTGGCTTGCGGGCCAGGTCCCTATTGGGGACGTGCAGGAGGCAGCCCACCCATGTATTTCTGGCACACCCATTTTTCTCCCTCCCTTCCCCTCTCTCTAAACATAAATAAATAAAATATTTAAACAAACAGACAAAAACCTGATTCACTTTCCCCCACAGGCATGCACCTCCTAAACTCTAAGGGTCTCCACGAGACTTGCAACCTGGGGAGCAATGGGCAGTGGAAGCTCCTCCCAGGCTAACCCCCCGAACCTGTCTCCAAGGCCCCCTTTCTCTGACTTCCCGGGGAGCTAAAGCAGCTCCACCTGGGCCCTCCTGATGCTGCTTCTATCCTAGGCTCCTCCTTGTTTCACTGTCTCCAGCTTTAATAAACGTAGTCTCAAAAATAAAAAATAAAAAATTAAAAATAAATATATAAGTTTGATTCAAATATGGCAAGATTTTAACCATTTGTGAATCTGGGTGGAGTATGCACAGGTATTTATTGTATTATTCTAGGTTCTTTTCTGTAAGTCTGTAGTGTGTGCTTTTTAATATGTTTATTGATTTCAGAGAGAGAGGAAGGGGGAGAGAGATAGAGAAACATTGATTGATTGCCTCCCATACGCACCCTGAACGGGGATCGAACCTGCAACCTAGGTGTGTGCTCTGACCAGGAACTGGCCCCCCCACCCTTTGGTGTATAGGATGACCCTCCACTCAACTGAGCCACACCGGCCAGGGCTGTAGTGTTTTGTTATTTTGGGGTTTTTTTTCCAGCTTTGTTTAGATATAATTCATGTGCCGTACAAGCCACCTATTTAAAGTGTATGTCTATATTATTTCATAATTAAAAAACCAAAAACAAGTCCTATAGACACTGCAAACATCCGTCCTGTATTTTCCTGAATAGTCCTAATTTTCCACAAACTTATTCTTTTCAGCAAAGAGGACTCATGTAACATATAACAAAATGTTATTTTTGAATAGTTGGATATTTGTTTGTATAAATGAAACCCCAAAGGTGAAAACCTCCAAACAAATTAAAAGTGTGATTCAGTGCACCCAGGGCAAAGAGACGCCCAGGGTGCAGGGAAGGGTGCCAGGGTACCTTGTGGGGATGTGGGGGGGGTGCTCATGTGAGATTTCTTGAAGGTCAAATAAATGAGCTAGTGGCACATGGATGGTTAGTAGCTCACTCCAGATGTGAGTGATCTCGGTGACTCCAGACCCCTCATATCACTCCCCCTGGAAGGATGACTAAGACTTTGCTGGTAACACAGAGGGCCAAGCCTGGGATGTGGCCTCGGACATAGTTGGTTTGTCGCATTCACTCAGTGTGCTGAGTCTCAGGGGTCCCATCAGTAACACGGGGTCGATAACACCAGCCCCACAACGGCATTGTGAAGGATAAAGTCCATGAACGTGAAACACCATGGAGATGAGTAGTCGTGTTTTATCAACACCAGTATTAGTCAGAGGTCACTAACCAAGGGCGTAGACAAGGCTGGGCATGAGCTCCAGGATCCACAACCGGAGCCTTCCAGTTATACGGACAGAGACCCTCCCCAGGTGAAGTTAAGCATCTACCTCCTCCAGAAAGCCTCCCAGGATCGCTCCTCCTCACCCTGGCTGCTTCCTCGCCAGAGCTCAGGCCTCCTGCATTGGGCATGTCCTGCTCCCCATGAGTGTGGCTCATCTCCTTAAGAGGGAGAGGTGGTGGCACATTGGGGGCCAGCTGTAGCTCAAGGAGATGTCCTAACTCAAAGGTCAAGGACTTTTCCTTCACCACATATGTGCAAATATTCACATGCTTCTAGATTAAGCTGGAATTCTCAAAATTTGAGTCCTTTGGCTCCAGCATTGATCTTTGGAGGACTGGGGGCAAGTACACCTGGGAAGTAAGGAGGCCTTGGGACTTCTCCTGAGAGCCCATTGATAGCGGGACATGGGAGTGGACATGGGACAGACACTCTGAGCCCTGTTGGAATAGGGCACGCCCAGGGCAGGAGGCCTGGACTGCAAGGACAGGAGGGGACCTCACAAGGTTGCCCACGTCCCATCACCCCGTATCACAGAATACAGCCCTGGCTACCCCACCTGATGCCCATGGACACCCGTCCAGCTTGCTCTTGTTTCTCTATACCTCCAAGAGGTGACTGCTCTCCCTACAAACACTGCGGGCTCCAGGAGAGCAGGACTTGGGGCCCCAGAGCAAGGTAGCTGGGAGGCAGAGTACGATGAGGAAGGGGAAGATGACCTTCTGGCGAGGCCCTCTCCAGGTCCGAAATGCCTCTGTTCTGCCTCCCTGCATCTCACCCACACCCGGAGGCCCAGAAGGAGTGGGGCTTGGGGCAGAGGAATGGGGCACAGAGAGGGATGCAGGGAGGGGACTCACCTGTGGGCAGGGCTGGACACCCGAGGGCCAGGAGAAGCAGCAGCCAAGTCTCGGCCATGGGCCACCTAAGAGGAGGCAGGACACAGCTGCAGACCTGAGGTGTGGGCTGGGGGAGGAGGCACCCACAAGGCTGCCTCCCAGGCCACAGGCCCAGCTGCACCTCAGCTGCTCCACCACGGAGCCGTTTCCCTCGCGAGGGGCCCCTCCCACTCCACCCCAGCCCCCAAACCCAATTCTCTCTCACGGGGTCAGGAAACTCAGGGTGCCCCTCCCACAGCAGGAGCTTCATGGCCACACTCCCTCCCGTCGGAAGAGCGCTTCACAGTTTGCAAAGCCTTTTCCCAGTCACCGGCCCTGCCATCCACAGGATACAAAGCACGAGGTAGTATGTCAAGGACTTAATACATAGCACTTCATTCCATCCACCCAGTGGCTGCAAGCTCTGTTTCACGGGTGAGGCAACTGGGGCTCAGAGAGACCGAGTGGCCTGTCCAAGGCCGTGTGCCTAGCAAGTGGCAGGGCCAGGGCTTGAAGTGTTTCCTGATAGCTGGCCTTCCTATAGCCAGAAAGCCCAGTGAACTTATTTCCATGTTATCACACCGCCCCTTTGAAACAGAGTTTATTTTTCTTAGTTTCAAGTTCACAGCAAAATTGAGCCGAAGGTTCAAAGATTTCCCATATATTCCCTTCCCTGTCACCTAGACCGCCCCCTTTAAAAAAATAAACTTTTTATAAGTGCCATTTTCAATGGCTCCACAAATTTTAGCTAGGTGTCATTTTGACCCTAAAACTTCCCATCTAGGTATATACCCTAATGAAATAATAAGAGATTCGGTCATTATAAGACAAAGATTTATGCACAAAAGTGTTCTTTGAAGCGTTACATTGAAAAAGCAACTGGAAACAACCTAACTGTTCGACGCTAGGGGAAGGGTTAAATGAATTCATGTTTGGTGTATTTATATTAGTGAACATTAGGCAGCAGCTTCAAATCAGGTTTTCAAAGAAGGGTTGGGTTTTTAGGGGTTTGTTTTCTCACTTTTTAATTGAATTCATTGTGGTGCATTGGTTATACAGGTTTCAGGGGCCCAGTTCTATAACACGTCATCTGTATATATTGTGCTGTGTTCACCACCCTAAGTTTGCTTCCATCCCCGTTTATCCCCCTAAAACACCTCCTACCCCCCTCCCCTCCCCCCAGAGACTGTTTAGTGGCAGATGATGTAGAACAGAGTTTGGTTCAGAGTGTGCGTTGTGGAGGCGGAGGGCCTGGCTCTCAACCCTGACTAGGTCATTCCGGAGTCGTGTGACTTTCACCAAATTAATTACTTCCCTAATTCTCAATGGGCTCATCTACAGTGGGGATGTAATGCCTCCAAGGGTCCTGTGATATTTAAACAGGATAAACCACGGAGAGGATTTAGCACCATTCTTTATACGACACGTTCTTGAATAATACAGTTTCGTTCAATGTTGTTTCCTTATAACATTAATGAGGAAATAAAATCATTTTCTGACGGGGCCACTGTCTGTGTCGTTTGCCTGGGTTTTCTCCAGGGACTCAGGTTTCTTCCCACATCTCACAGATGGGGTGAATTGGGTGTCTACCTTGTCCTCAGTCTGAGTGAGCGTGGGTGCACGTGATTCGCCCTGCAACGGAAGGGCGGCCTGTCCGGGGTGTCCATCCTCCCGGTGCCCTGGGCTGCTGGGACGGGCTCCAGCCCCCTATGACCCTGAACTGGAATAAGCAGGTTGGAGAATAATTACCTTATTTGTTTTTTACTAATCTTTTTAAAATGTATGTATACTTCATATTTATTTCAATGTTTAATATTAGAAGTGTCTTGGGTCTTAGAATTTTTGTGATGTTTTTGTGACCAGAAATACGCCACAGGGACATAACTCTTGTTTATATCAGTTAGCCTATGGTAACATTGGTTTCCTAATACATCATTTTGCTTTAAGCCAATGTTTTTAAGAACCTATGGATGTGGAATACCTACAGAGTACAGTAAGAAGTCATAAATGTTCTCTCTTTGTATGTTTGTGTACATCATTACATACGCAGAAGGTTTAAACAAGCAGGATACAAATCTAAGGAGACTCTATATACCCAACTTTGTATAAGAAATATGTAACTATTCCTAGAAGGAAGCAGACCAAATGTTAAAAATGAAACCTCTGCATGTTAGGATTTGGGATAGTTTTTTATTTTCATCTTTAGAATCGTTTATTTCTCAAATTTTCTACAGTGAACCTGTATTATTTTAAAATCACAAAATAAAACATTATTAACAAGAAAACTAGAGATGTACTACAGTTTACGTAGCCATTCCTTATCAGTAAACATTTGGGTTTTCCAGTTTGGGGCGGTGGATGTATCTTTGTTCATGAAGAATTTTCCTTAAAATGACTGGCTTAAAGGCCTTTGATTTTTTGGATTAACTTAAAAAGGTTAAGTTGTAGTAAAATACACATAACATAAAATCCGCGCCCTTAACCACTTTACGCGGGGGCATTAGGCATCTTCGCCTTGGCGTGCGGCCCGCACCAAACGCCGCCCAGCGCCAGAGCCCCTCTCACCCCGCAGCACTGAAACCCAGAGCCCACTAAGCAACCCAACTGTCCGTTCCTTCTGGCCCGGCCCTGCTGCCCAGCGTTCTACTTTCTGTCTCTGTAAATTCGACTACCGCATTGAAGTGGAATCATAAAGAATGCGTCTTTTTGCGCCTGGCTGATTTCATTTAGCGTGGTGTCACCAAGGTTCATCACCTGTGTTATAGCCTGTGTCAGGATTCCCTTCTTTTTAGTGCTCAATAATATTGCATTGTCTGTGTATACTACACTTAGCTTCCTATGCACTCATTTCTCAGTGCACGTTCCTCAGTGGTTGCTTCTGCGTTTTAGCTGCTGTGAATAATGCCACTGTGCGCGTGGGCCGCTAATGTCTCATCACAGCCCTGCTTTCCGTTCCTCTGCGTATATACCCAGAAGTGGAATTGCTGGATCAGTTGGTAATTTCTTTTTAATTTTATTTTTTTCTAAAGAGTTTGTTTATTTATTTTTAGAGACCGGAGAAGAGAAGGAGAAAGAGAGGGAGAGAAACATCAATGTGTGGTAGACTCTCGAGTACCCGAGACGGGGTGAGGGGGCCTAGCCCACAACCCAGGCCTGTGCCCTGACTGGGAATCGAACCGGGGACCATTTGTTTTGCAGATCCACGCTCGATCCACTGAGCTACACCAGCCCAGGGGTATTTTTAATTTTAATTTGAGAGTGGCCATCCTAATGGCTGTGAAGTGGTACCTCACTATGTTATTTTTAATGTTTTTTATTTACTGATTTTAGCCGGAGGAGACAAACATCAATTTGTTGTTCCACTTATTTATGTGTTCGTAGGCTGATTCTCATAGGAGCCCTGGTGGGAAGGTGAACCCACAACCCTGGAGTATCGGGGCAACATTCGAACCAACTGAACTAACCAACCAGGGCCCTGCATGGTTTCAATTTGCATTTCCCTAACAATTAGTGATGTTGAACATCTAAAGCCTCTGTATTTTGAGGCTCCCTAACACACGTCTGCTGCAGTAATTTATACTCTACTAGACTGTATTAAAGGCCCACTTCATCCCCGTCAGCATTTGGCATTTCTTGGTGGGGGGAAATACTAATTTAGTTAAAGATGGTACGTCATGTGTCTGATCACAACACTGTTCTCCCACTTAGTCATTCCCTTCACTGGGAGGTCTGCGGGCCACCCTCCCGCATTCCCGGCGTCTCCGTTAGAGATTTCCCTTCCTAAGGACACCAGCCCGCGGTGCGTGGCACTTGGCTGGAGCCTTTCCCAATTCACTGACTACTTGTAATTTCACTTTTCTTTTCTAAACCGGCAGTTTTTCGTTTCATATGAGCCAACATATCCCGCTTCCCTATTGGGATTTCTCTCGACTTTGAAACCGAGCAAACATCCCCCTTTAGAGAACCGTAGTCCACTCACTTCTATTGTCTTTCTGTGTGCGTGTAGTTTAATCCCTGCTCCCTCTATCCCCGATTTAGTGCCATCAGGAATTAATTTGGGTGTATGAAAAATGTACATCTGAAGTTTTTTTCCCAAAGTGCTAATCAATTACCCCAGGATTATTAATTGAAAAATCCTTCCTGTCCCCATTATTTGGGAAACATTTTTTATTAGATGTTGATGTCTTTTACATTGGCAGGTTCACGTCTTTTTGGCTTGGATTTCTTTATTCTGATGCCAGCTTCACTCAATTTTCTTTTGATTATTTTAATAATCTCCCATGATTTAGTTTTAATAATCATGTTGATTGCGCTCTCGGATGTCGGAAGCCCTCCAGCCAGGGCCTCCCTCCCTCTTCTTCCCTCCCGCCCCTTCCCTGTGGGGCAGCCTGGAAGCCTCGGGCTCCACGTGTTCCCAGGCGCTGCCCGGCCCAGGTGCGCTCAGTCACCGTGGGTTCCTGCTGGGAGGGGGAGCGAGGGAGGGAGGCAGGTGTCCCTAACGACTCTCCCGCTCTCCAGCCTGGGGAGGTCTTGGCCCAGCTCCGTTACCACATTACAGATGGGGAGGAGCCTGCTGGCCTCTTTTGGTTTCAAGACCTTCCCAGGGAGAGGAAGGTGGAGACCCCACTGATCACTTGGGCCGCCTTGTGCCACTAAAGCTACCCTTGCACCGGCCCACTCCAGCTCCCTGGCCAGAGGTCTGGCTGGAAGCATTCTTTGTCTGTTCTCACACAGATTCCCTCCTTCCAGGATCCCCAGCTGGTCCTAAAGATGCCCTTTCTCAGGGCAGGGGGTGGATATCCTGACAGCTGGCGTCAGATCCTGGAGCTGAATCCCTTAACTGAGCTCCTCACTTGGGACTGAACCTGCCATTTGCCCACTGGCTGCTAAGAGCCAGGCTATGTTCACAGACATCTCACTTAATCCTCACAGCCACCCCCTCATAAGGGTATTTTCATCCCTGTTTTGCAGTCAAGGAAACCGATGCTCAGAGAAACTAGGTTACAGGGCTGGAGGCCCCACTGGCTGAATCCAAGTGGAGGGTGTGTCCTTTGATGCAGCTGGGCTTACCTGGCACAGGGCCTGGGGCTGGAGCAGAGGAGGGTGTATCTGGAGTGTCACAGGAAGTTCCTCATATCCGTGGTTCAGATAAAAAATCCCTGACCCCAGCACAGAGGACACACAGTGTCCTATCCGCTACTATTGATGTATCACTGGGAGGGACTGTCAATTTGGCAATACTCTTATGGAAACCTACAATGTTAGTTACCACCAGAGTTCTTCACGGAAGCCAGCAGGGGTCAGTTGGGGTCATGAGGTCTGAATTTATAACCATAGCCACCTGCTTCCACCCCCAAGGACGCCGTCTGATAATTCTGTGCCGACGCTTTGGCTGGACAGTGTTCTTTACCTGGAGGGTGACTCAAACCTTCACTCCTATAGGGTCTGAGTTCTTGGTGGTCTTGACTTTGTTGGGTTGCTGAGGTTTTCCGTTAACCAGGACTACTGGGCGGAGGGTTATTAAGAGGCCCTTCAGTGAATCCCCTGGGTTCCAGATCTAGTGCCGACCTCTATTTCGCCACAGCAACCTAATTTCTCTGGTATTTGGGATTAACCAAACCAGACATTACGGTGACCCCTTTCCCTGCCTGTTGGTTCAGTAGTATGAGAAATGAAAACGGCCAGGGGCTGTCTCAGCTTCCAAGCCAGTAGTATGATTGCTCCATGGAGGAAATGTTTGTCCCAAACTTACCGAGTCCCAGGTTATGGAAATAGGTAGCAAAAATTATAGACTTTGGGGCCCTGGCTGGGTAGCTCAGTTGGTTGAGGCACTGCAGGTTCAACCCCCCCAGTCAGGACACCTATAAAAAGCAACCAATGAATGCATAAATAAGGAGAGCCACAAATCCAAGTTTCTGTCTCACAAAAAAATAAAATGTTAAAGTAATAATGAGGATGCTGCTATACTAACCTCTTGGCTGTGTGTGATTTTGATTCTGGTTTTGGTTTAAAGAATACCCTGAGTCCTATAGGATGGACCCTTCACCTTGCAGGACGTAGTTTCTCAACTCTGCTCTCCCTGAGCCTTCAGCTGGTTAACGCACTATTCTCCCAAGCCAGCTGCTTCTGGTCGTGGGGCATGTGGTGAGACCAGTAAATTCTCTGGGCATGAGCTCATTCGTTCATTTCCTTGGGTGTAAAACATCTGCCCTGGCCGGAGGAGACGCCATGGCGATGGATAAGGTTTCTGCAAGTCCATGAATGGTGGTGCTGTCAGAAGGAAAGTAGGCAGAGGTGAACTTATGCCTGGGATGTGTCTGTTCTTGTGAGGCTCAGGTGTAGCCCCAGTCAAATCCATCTACAGCCAGGTGTGAGTGCTGCCCGACTGAGGAGCCAGCATTGGGCCGTAAGTAGGAAGGACAGCCAGCACTGGCCACAGGCAGCTTAGCCGTAGAGAGCGGAGGGGGACTGTACTACTGAGACAAAGCATAGCTTCCACTCTGCCATCATGGGTGGACAAAACAAGCCCTAGAGCACCTGAGGAAAGAGGCTGATCATGGTCAACAGACCTGTCGCCTTGTCTACCTGATGGCCATCCTTTCCCATGTTTTGTTGTGGGTCATGGCTGTTTCCTTGCCGTTGGCTGGTAAAGATCACCACCTGCCCTTTATATCAGCAGGATGCCGTTACTCTCACTGAGCTCAGGGAATCCAGGGCGAGTGATCCTTCCAGCATCCCCCGCTAGCATTTCCAGCCATCAGAGCAAGTCGAGAATGCTGGTGTCTCTCACCAACGCACTTCCTAATGTCTTGGCAAAGGGAGTGTCTTCCTGACTCCCTTAAACTGTGAAGCTAGGGTGGCTAAGCCAGTTACCAGTCATGAATCCAATCCAGCATTCCTATCTCTTTGAGATTTCAGATTCCTTCCTCTATAGCATGCCAGGGAAATTCTGGCATTTCAAGTTTATTACCTATAGGCCACCATTCAGTTCAGGCTTAATTAACCAACCCAGCAGACTATTAATGCCTCTGCCAGGTGCTGGAGCCAATGCATTAAATTCCAAATCCTGGAGGAGCATCCACGACCACGAGTTTGGCCAAGCTGAGCCTTATATTCCAGTCTCCTGGGTCTATTTCCCACACATGTTCCCATGGCTCCTGCCAAGGCAGTTTGGCAGGGCTTATAACTCTTTCTGTCTGGGCATTCTCCTCTTAGCGTGGGCTCGGTACTTCCCCACCCAGGCTGTGCTGGGATCTAACTCGCAAAGGGCCTGGGGTCAAGGCCAGAAGGGTTCTGAGGCTGACGCCCTGGGAGACAGGAGCACTACAGAGGACGTTGTCTCCACAGACAAGGCCATTTCAAGAGAATTTGGGGATTCAAAGTTCTCAGCTTCATCCATGTCTGCCCGAATGTCCCTATCCCACCTCAGTGTCCCACCCGTTCCCCATCGATGCCCTTACCTTAGCATGAGAGACCCAGAGGGCCGAGCATTTAGTTGGCACTGCTACTTGGAAACCCTTACAATGACATCCTGGGCCAGACCTCAGCCATGTGAGCCCTCTCTGCCTATAGGAGATGAGGGACTTTTTCAATGTGCCATCAAGCTGTCCCGATTGCTCACTCACACTTCCCATCAAACACCGATAACATCCTCTTCTCCTTTCCCCTGCACGTGTCCCCCGTGGCCCTCAAAAGCCAGACGATTCCATGCCTCAGTGACGAAGAGCCACAGCCACTTCATCTCCCATCGCCCCCCCACAACAATGCAGTACCCTGTGCTTCGTCCCATGCCACCCTCAATGAAAACTTGAGCGATGGTGAGGCCTCTGCATACAGTGAGACACCTGGGAGCGTTTCCCCTCTGCAAGGAGGCTCCCCCTGTACTCCTTGAAGCCATGATCCACCCAATCCCAGCATCCTGTTTGAGGCTGCTTCTGGAGTCCATTCCTGTATTGGCGAGTATGGGCAGGCAATAGATGGGCACACTCATTGGGTCGTTGGAGGAGGATTTCATCAAAGGACTATTCCCAGAGGTGTGGCAGCATGAAGGGAAATCCCAAGGGACAGTGTAGTACCTGGGACTGGTAACAGGCCTGGAGGAGTGAGGGGAGGGGACCATAGCAGAGAGCTGTGTGGAGGGATCCTGCAGCCAGCAGAGGTTCCGTAGAGAGGGGGACTGAGGAGTAAACACCCTGACCTCCTTCTCCTCCTGTCTTCTGCTGGAGCCACCCCCCATTGTGCACACCCAAAAGTCAGCAGGTAAGGGAGCCTGTAGAAGGTGTCTGTGGATGCCACTGTCCAGGAGGCTGGTGGACAAGGGTAGAGGGAGGACCTGGAGGGGCCGACAGAAGAGAACCAGCATCAACAGTCATCTGGTAAGAATGTTAACGACTGCCTTGTGGACATCGCTCATTTCCCATTTAATCTGTCGGACAGCCCTGTGATGTGGGCGCTATCAGCACTCTCATCGTACAGATAGGAGGCCAAGTGCAGGCAAGCGAACTAGGTGGCTCCACAGTCCCGCAGCTCTTAAGAGCCAGAGGAGAGATTAGGACCTGGGCTCCAGGGCCAGGCCGGGGCCAGCCCTGCTGGCTGGCAAGTTGACCATAGAGCAGCTCACACACGTGTGTGCTACTATCAAATACGTTTTAATACCAGTACAGAGAACAGTAATGGATTTGAGGTGGGCCCTTCTCTGGGGCCTCTCACAGTGTACTTGTGCCAGAGTAACCTGCAGCCTGGAACCATTTCCCGGCCTCCTTCCATGTGAGCACAGAAGGGGGCGGTACAGTGATAAAAATAAAGAGGCTCTGTCTATAGAGCACACCTGCACCTTCCCCCCCACTCCTCCCCAGGTGTATTTTCTTGTCTCTCTCTCTCCGAAGCTCCGAGGGCCCTTCTGTTGCTTCTGTAACTTGTCTCCTGGGCCCATTTCTTCCACAGCTCACTTCTACCTCTGCGAGTTTCTTCTTTAAAAAAAAGGTTTTGTTTATAGATTTTCAAGAGAGAGAGAAAAACACCGATCTGTTGTTCCATTTATTTATGCATCATTGGTTGATTCTTGTATGTGCCCTGACTGGGAATTGAACCTGCAACCTTGGTGCATTAGGACGATACTCTAACCAACTGAGCTACCCAGCCAGGATCTACCTTTGTGACTTTCTAAATACACTTTTCTGATATAGATACATAAATAAATAAATACCAGTATAATGTGCAGGCTGCTTATTTCAGTTAGCACATAACCACACCTGGCACCGCACTCTATTACTTATGTAATAAGTTTTATGGCTTATATGTATCATTTGATTATGCCATAATTACTGCAATACTTACTTCTGCGACATCTTCCCTGGGACGGGTGCGAGCCCCTTGAGGACAGGGATCTGCGCACCAAGCATTTGGCACCGTGCGCGGCATAAGGCGGGCTCTCCGTCAGTTCAGTGCTTACACGGAGTTGAATTCAGCCTTTCCCCTTTAAGGTGCTGGTAGTACATCAGTCAGTCAGTCATTTAGCTAACGGTTTTTGAGCGGCACCAGGTCTCTAAGGCTTTAGTCTAGGCACACGGGGATACTCGATGAGTATGACTCTTGGTCTAATCTGCACACGACGTGCAGAGGTGAGGTGACGAGGGATCGCGGGAGTGCAGAAAATTAATTCTGACGACAACATGGAAGGGGTGGGTCCATTGAGGGGAAGCCTTTGCAGGATGAACTGGGTTTCAATAAGTGAGAGAGGGAAGGGTATTTCCTGTTGAGATAGACTTTTAAAAATCACGGATGAGCCCTGGCTGGTGTGGCTCAGTGGACCGATGCCCACCTGTGAACCTACAGGTCGCTGGTTCGGTTCCCGTCAGGGCACATGCCTGAGTTGCGGGCCTGGTGCCTAGTCGGGGACTGTGAGAGGCAAGCAATGGATGTTTTTCTCTCCCTCGCTTTTCTCCCTCCCTTCCCTTTCTCTAAAAATAAATAAAATCTTTTTTAAACTATGTAAAAATCATGGATGAAAGATGTCTAGTGAGTTATAAATGAGCTTGGAGGGTTTGGATAATGTCTCTAAAATTAGAGGTTGATACCTGGTCTTTCCACCCCTGCCAAAACGACCTCTTGGCCTCGGGGGTCCCACCTGATGCTTGGAGAGGCTGCGGATATGCCTGGCTGGGAAATACCTTCCACCTCCCTGTCTGTGGGCTCGTTCAGTTTTCTTTCTTTCGCCTCCTTGCCTTCTGTATGTATATCTATAGCCATGTTCAAACTCACAATGGCTGCCCACAGGGGCGGGGCCTCTGTGCCCCATCGAGGACAGGCAGCCTGGGACTGAGTCAGGGGCTCTGCTACTCCCTTTCATGGGCTCAGTCTGCGCACTTGGCTGTGTAGTAGCAGGCTGAGCTCAGTTGGGTCTGAGGTCCCTTTTGACAATCCCTGATTCCTAGGCTTGTCCTGCCCATCCTGCGGCGTTGTGCTGAGGATAAAATGGGAGAATGCGAGAGAAGAACGAACGATGCCAAGACAACTCCCCACTTCGCAAGCACATACACTTCCTAATCCGGAGAAAATCCGGTCCTCACGGTGCCGGGGAGGACACCCAAGGTGGTGGTTGTAGGGCTGTGTTTTCTTAATTTTATTTCAGTTACAGTTGACATTCAGGATTATTTTGTACTAGTTTCAGGTGTACAGCATAGAGGGCAGACAAGCATATGCTTACAAACTGTTCCCCCCGGTATTTCTAGTACCCGCCTGGCACCGTCCATAGTTGTTACAATATTATTGACCATATTCCCTGTGCTGTACTTTACATCCCTGTGACTATTCTGTGACTCCCATTCTTCATCCTTTTCACCCAGCCCCCCAACCCTCCTCCCCTCTGGCAACCATCAGTCTATTTATTTATTTCTAAAGAAGGGAAGGGAGGGAGGGAGGGAGAGAGGGAGAGAAACATCTACGTGTGGTTGCCTCTCCTGCGCCCCCTACTGGGGAAGGATCAGGCCTGCCACCCAGGCATGTGCTCTGATTGGAAATTGAACCGGTGACACTTTGGTTCTCAGGCAGGCACTCAATCCACTGAGTCACACCAGCCAGGGCTCTTTTTAAAATTTTTATTTATTGGAGATGGAGAGAGAAACATTGATTTGTTGTTCCACTTATTTATGCATTCATTGGCTGATTCTCTCAGGTGCCAGAGATCAAACCCCGTTTGATCGAACTCCGTTTCCATCTTCGCACCTGCGTCTCGGATCCTAGCCCTCCTTCGTCCTTCCTCTAGGGACCATTGTAACGGTATTTGCCCGTCCTGATGGTCCAGAGCAACCTCCCACGACATCAGCGTTTATAAAGTGTCCCGGCCGGTCATTTCACAGGACGGCTCTCACTTTATTTGTTTGTTCGTTTCCTCATCATTAGGTTCAGGGTGGACATTTTGGGCAGGAATTCAGCAGAAGAGATGTAGCATTCTTACGTCTGTAGTGTCCTTCTCAGTGCGTATCAGGTGCCACATGGTGCTAGTCTGTCCTATTAATAGTAATTAAACTCTGATTATGTTACTAAGGCTAGATCAGGCTAGCTTTCGACAAACATAGAAACCTGAGAATTATTGGCACTGACTGCAGCACACCTGGTCTGGCTTTATCTTTTCTCATCCTCTCTGGAAATGAGTCTTAAAAAAAAAGAAAACTAAAAAAAGATATTTTATTTGGGAAAGGGGGAGGGGAAAAGAGAGAGAGAGAAACATGGATTGGTTGCCTCCCGCCCGTGCTCCGACCAGGGACCAACCACAACCTAAGCCTGTGTCCGACCGGAATCAACCGGCGACGATTTGCTTTGCCCCCAACTCGGACTCACCAGTCGGGGCGGGATGAACACCGACTGCGGGAAATGCGAAGGGACGGCCTGGCTCCGCAGTGATGTCACCCATTCCCAGTTCTCTTGAGGCCCCTGTTGATGGCTCCTCGGCTACTTTCTGGCGGGCGCTAAGGAGACAGAGATGGAGATGATCCCTCACCATGTGTCTGTATCGGGGTCCACGCGCGTGCGCACTTCCCTGGGTGCCTGGCAGTAGGAACGTGAGCAAACGTTGGTCCTTTGACCTGCATCAGCCCGTCCACAGGCATGTTCAGTTCTGCGCAAGCCTTCCAGTTTCCTCTTCAGCCTTTCCCTTGTAGGTCAAGCGTCTCCACACAGCGCAAGTCACGGTTCTCAATTGCTCCCCCATCTGCGGCTTGGTGTGGCCTGTGACCCCCTCCCGTGGTGGTTGAACCCACGCTTCCCGGAAATGTTTGCCTCCCGCACGCCGTTCAGCCGCGCTCGGCAACATGGATGCGGCAGGAGCCAGTCCCAGCTGGTCGGGCCGAGCTCCCACGCCTGCGGAGCCAGCCGCAGCCTCGGTGACCCTGGCGCAGCTCCTGCAGCTGGTCCAGCGGGGCCAGGAGCTCCCGGGCCTGGAAAGGCGCCACATCGCGGCGACCCGAGGTGAACCCACGGCGTCCCGGCTCCCGCGGAGGCCCAAGCCCTGGGAGGCCGCGGGCTCGACCGAGGGCCCCGCGCCGCCGCGCTTGACTCGGGCCGCAGGCACCGCCGACCCCCAGGTTTGGAGGGAGAAAGACCCGGGAGGAGCCGGCTCCGCGCACGCAATGACTGAGTCTTCTTAAATGTCAGGCAGTGGGTTCTGGAGGCTCGAGATCCTTGCAGCCCTGAGGTCCGGCGGGTGTGACTGTCCGGCATAAACCCTACTGAAGTCCGAGTGCTGACCAGTTACTCATCTTTCGTGCTTTCGCCCTGACCGCCTCGGATGGACTTAAAAGCCTGTTGTGAGCGCCACCGGCGTTTTCTGCGTTCGTATTTCCGTACCATGATACTCATTAAAAATTTTAAAAATACTGTTTCGGCCCTTAAGTGTAATCGAAACAAATCTCGTACTATCTGTGATGCATAGATGTGTTTTCATTGAAAAAAATGCAACTTAGGACAGACACATTGGGGTCTCACCCTCTGGAAACTACTTAGAAATACTGAGAAGGTTTATCTCGCGCTTCCTTTTATTCTGGTGGTTGTGGAAGTGAATTTGTGATTCAAGTGGCATTTTGGTTTCAGACAGCCATTCTCCAGAATGACTTAAAAAAAAATACACCAAATGATAGCCCAAAGCATTTCAGAACAGCCGGTCAGCAAAACCCCGAGAACCCGGGGCTCTGAGAACGCGGTGGGTAAGACAATGGGCCTTGTGGCTCCCCGCACCCACTCTTCCTTCACTTTTCCCAGAAATAAGGACAGTCCCGTTTGTTCAGGGAACGGCACACCATGTTACACCATTCAGAAATGCGAACTTTTTATAATCTCTTATTTATATATAATTCTAAGCTAAAACTATTATTTTGCTTAATCCTTTTACCAGCCATGTGAGGCAGATGGGCTCGACTGTATTATCCCCACTTTACAGGTAGAGTGGAAACATTCTTCCCGCATTTAGTATAAAATTTGGGATATAAACTCTGGGCTTCCGCACACTGCTCTTTCCCCATGACTTTTTGCTACATCACTTTAATCTGATTTCACGATCTTTACAGTTAAGAGTAACATCCATTTGAGGCAGATTAACTCCTGAGCCAACCAACCCAATTAATTACCTAATAACCTGGCGCATTTCAAGGCACGGTTGTACTGCTGTCTCACAGCTGTTGGAGGACCCCACGGGCCAGAACTGCGGCAGCGCTGATCTTAACGGACCAGGCAACACAACGGCCAAGCCAGCTTGCAGGTCTTTAACCTGGCCTGGCACACCTTCACCAGCTGCTTGCTTGGCAGGCTGAGGACAGACAGGACAGAGGGAAGACTCCTTTAGGGGTGGGCACTGATGGTAACACAAGCAGAATCAGACCCCCTTTTTCAAGTGTTAATGCCCCAGAAGCCCAGTGTTCTAGTTTGGTCTACAGCATTACCAGGAGAGCGAGCAATCCTGGCGGAGCCCGGAGTCTAGGGTAGCAAGGGGCTAAACAAGCTCGAGCAGGGTCTAAAAGACCAAACAGTCCAACTTCATCCATGCCAAACCAACAAAATGGTTCATTCTTTCATGATGGTTTTTTTTAGGCTATTTTATTGAATTGCCTCCTGACATAAAAATGCCAAAATAAACTCTAATTGTATAAAATGGAAACATGATTGTCAAAATAGGCATTTAATCCCCAAACTTTCCCTTTTATTTATTGTATTTTTTCCCATTACTATTTATTCCTATACCCTCTTCCACCTCTGACCCCACCCCTCTCCATGATTTGGGTTTTTAAGGAGAGGACTGATCACCAGGGAAACCAGACACCACCACCCTGAAGCACAGCAGAACGGAAAGGCGGGCAACCCCCTGAGTTAAAGATGGTACAGGGGCTTACACTCTATCACTAGGAAACACCCACTAGCTTGAAGGGAAGCAGCTTTTGGTCTCCACAGGACGTGGAACCCGACCAGCAAGGTAGGGCCTGGGTAACCAATCCTGACCGTGCAGGACTCTCTCACAAAAGGTGGGTGCACGGGTCCCTGAGAAGAGCCTATGAACACCCCAAACTTCCAAGCAAGAACTGGAGTATATGCATGTTTTCCTGGGTAAATGGTCCTTCCCTTCTCATAGATCCAAGAAGAGTCTAAAGTCCTGAGCTACGGTAAGGAAGCCACCAGATACATTTAGAGCCTGCGAAGCCGTCACTGCAGAGCTGGAACACGAACTCACAACAGACACAGCTGAGCACTGTTTCTGTGCTCTTCTAAATGTATTTCAAGTTCTTTCCAAAACAAAGCCTTAGCAACCCCCAGGTTCACGTATGGCTCTGGGCTTGGCACTCATGCTTGGGCGTCTCTTCATCAACATCAAGCCCCCAGAGAGAAGATGGGACAGAGCAGGACCCCCTTGCATGGCACGAGTCCTCTGCTGACTTCAAGGTGGCACAGTGGCGAACGTAGAACTACACACGACTTCCCTTTGGGACGGGGCCGTGACAAGAAGGGCCTGCTAGGAGCACTGCCGTCTTTCCCCGACTCTTCCCCTCCAGTTTCTGAAGCTACAGCAGAAAACCATCTTCTTTGAAGATACTGGTAACTCCAAAACACACACACACACGCTTCCAAGGCACCGTGCTTTCAGGTATTCTGGGAGGAAGAAAACACAGTTTTGTTAGTACAAGTTAACTGTGACTTGGCGCCTACAGTAGTAATCACAATAAAGAGCACTTTCAGAGTTAAGATTCCTTCAACTGAATAGATGGTTCAGATCTTCAAATCCTTTTTAAATTCACTGTACTATTACCTGCTCCCCAATACAGAGATTTTTTTTTTTGTTACTCAGTATTTTCTATCCTGTAATTCTTGGGATACACACAACCATGTCCTAACCAGGCATTCACCTTTCAAGCATGTCTCCATTAGACTTGTAAATAACCTCCTCCTCTCTCCCCCTAGTGCCACAGCTCCTCTCAAACACTGGGAAGTCCAAAAATAATTTTTCAGTGACAAGACATGGCCCATAAAGTCAGCCCGAGGGTGGTCTGCAGCCGCGCCTCACCTGGGTCTAGTTCAGCTGTCGGATGAGCTGATTGATGCGTTCACCTCGATAGCCAGGTAAGCCCATCTCCTTGAGGAAGCCTACTCTATTCTTGGTGGCGTGACGGGCCACTGAGAGCTGGAAAGGGCATAAGAACCCTGAGACTGCCTGGAAGTTCTTCCCCGGGAAGGCGATTTCATGAATGAGGTCTTCCAAGCAAATGACACCGAACTTCCCTAAGAAACACAAGGGTGGTTTCCTTTATTTCCGCAGGATACACTGAGAGGCTCTCCTATGTCAGAGCTGGGCTCTCCGGCAGATTCTTGGGACCTCAAGAAGAATATAACCTGGAGCTAGCTGGTGTGGCTCAGTGGACTGAGTGCCAGCCTGCGAACCAAAAGGTTGCCTGTTCGATTCCCAGTCAGGACACATGCCTGGGTTGTGGGGCAGGTCCCCAGTTGGGGGATGTGTGAGAGGCAACTGACATATCTCTCATACATTGATGTTTCTCTGCCTCTTTCTCCCTCCCTTCTCCCCTCTAAAAATAAATAAAATCTTTAAAAAAAAAAAAAAAGAATAAAACCTGGACCCCACACCAGCACCGCCTAAGATCCTTAACTGACCCCTAAGATGCAACACTTACCCAGGTGCTCCTCAATCACTGTGTTGTCTGTCAAAGGGATGATTTTATTCTTGACCTTGGCTTGTCCACGTTTCAAGATGAGTTCCCGGACAGACTTCAGATTTGGAAATCTATTCAAGGCAGAAAAAAGTATAGTCTTAGCTATCCCCTGGCACACTGCATTACACTGGCCACTCAGTCCTGCAGCCCAGCTGAGGATTCCCCCAACCACCCCTTCCCTTCACAGGAAGTGGCCTGCAATCACACCGCAGCTGGGGTGCTAGGGAAACAGTGAAGAAGAGGGTAAACAACCAGAGTGGCCCTAACTGTGTAACTAGAAATTAAAATTTATGAACACAAATGTTACCAGACAAAAATTTTATTTCCCAGGCAAAGATAAGTCCTGGTTTATAGTCTAGGACAGGGGCGTCAAACTCATTTTCACCGGGGGCCACATCAGCCTCACGGTTGCCTTCAAAAGGCCGAATGTAACTTTGTGACTGTGTAAATGTAACTACTCCTGAACAGTTAAGTGAGAGCTTGGCGCTGCCGCCAGGTAGCAACAAGGTGCCGGGTCGAATTCGGCCCATGGGCCTTGTGTTTGCCACCTGTGCTCTAGGACTTTGGCCCTAGATGACCCTCTACTCAAGACGGTACAAGATCTTAAAGTGAGAGCCAAGCCTTTGTGAGGTTTTAATATTTGAAGGAGCACTACTCGTACACAAGCACTACCCCCGGTCCTCCTTCAAGACCCCAAGAATTGGCGTCTGCTCTACCCGTCCACTCAGCCTCTGCTCTGGAACACAGGAACAAGCCCTGCCACGGCCCTGTTCGGGGCACATTACCAGCAGCACCAGCATCTCCTGCCACCTGCCCCGTATTCCAAGGTTCTCATGGCTAGCCACGACTGTGGTCACAGCAAAATGTTCTTTCAACCCAGCAACAAGAGCCTGGGAGAACAGCACCCCATGCATCCTAACGTTCTCCACATGCCCAAGTACAATCTAATTGAATCCACGCACCAAAAAGGCCTCACTCACCCCCAGGTCACATAAGGTTCCACTATGCGCAGCGTCTTTATGGTTCGGGGGGTCACTTTGACAAAGACACCGCTGAAAATCTTCTTCAGTCGAAGCCTTGCAATGGTCCTCTGCACCGTTAAGCTCACTCCGTTAACCCTGAAATGAACAGCAGAGGAAGTCAGGCTCCGTTCCGTTAATGGCAGCCCAGCAAGCACCTACGAGACACGTGCCACCACCACCGGACGTGCAGAGAGGAAGACACGCTGTGCCTTTCAGAGTTCAGCCGAACGGCGGCAGCTACGTGAGCAGATCACTACCCCACAACGTGGAGCAGGGTCCGAGGTGCTACCGTGGGAACGTGGAGGCCATCCCTGAACCTGTGGAGCGTCTGGCTGGGGGACGCAGGGCTGTGTATGTCCAGCTAAGGAAGCTGGATTTGCTTCTATGGGGAAGAGAAAGCTCTGGAGAATTTTAAGTGAAGACAAGATCAGATTTCTTTTTGCGCACAGAGGACAGATCTGAGAGTGTGACGCCAGAGGCAGGGACACCAGCGATAATGCGACAGTCCAGGGAAGAGACCATGGACAGTGGTAGGAAGGAGGGCTCCGAGGTAAGTAGCTACAACTCGCAGGCTTCTGGTTTGGGAGACTGGGTAGGGGGAGAGAAGAGGCAGTTGTACCGCAGGTGGGAGCGGGCAAGGAAAACACCGCCGGGGGAGTAGAATGCTCCTCGTTTCACTCTCCCTGGCGCTGCTCTCTCCGCCGCACTTCGGTTCAGCTCCTAGAGACGCCTCGGTCCCCCACTTCAGGAGCTTTGCATCTATGCTGGAAAGCCTTTCCCAGACCGTTTGCAGCCCTCAGCTCTAAGTCCCTGCTTTAGAAGAGTGTCCTCAACAATAAGTACACGTACTGCCCCTCCCCCCAATCTAGCACTGCACCCCCATAGTACATACTGTATTTTCATGTCTGTTTGTCTAAGATCAGTCTCCTCACCCTCCGACGCAAAACCTGTGCTGTGCTCAGCCCTGAACTCCCAGCACAACCTGCCTCGGTGGCTTGAGGCCTATTATCTTGTCCCCTTAGCAAGGGTCTAAAGCTGAATCAATCGCTTGCCCCAGTCACCCACCTTTGGATGCGCACAACAAAGGCCAAGGTGTGTTCATCCGGCACTTCCAAACCGTGAGGTTTCACTTCCAGGCGCCGGAGGCGCACCTTGTCACGCTGTTGCCGCCAGGCATCGTGGAGGAACCATTCCAGGCGCTTAAACTTGATATCCTTTCCCTTCCTCTGCTACAGAGAAGGCAGACCATCACCACCACTGTGTCTCCAGCCGTCTCCACTTCCACAGCAGTAATTCATTAGTCTAGTTACAGAGCTCATTGCCCCCGTCCTGCCAAGGGGCGCACACCAACGCCTTCACTCTTACACAAAGGAAAAGTGAGACACCCAAGTAAGGGTGCAGTTGGGGAAACGTGGCAACTACTGGGAAAAGTCTCTGATAAACACACACACTCGTTCACACGCTGGTAGGCAATGTTTACCAACAAACGTTTACGGAACCCAACCTTTAAGCACCATAAAGTACAAAACAAGCAGGAGTTTGTTTTGTTCCCTGCCTCTAAACTATGTATTTATCCAAAGACACTTAGCAAAGAGCAAACCTGGCACGTTTATAAAAACGTGTCTTCTCCCGGGTACACACAGACGTCTGGCCTCTCAGATCACTGGGTATGAACCCGGATGGCACAGGCTCCATTCCACGTTTCCCCTAACAAACTACTCTGGTACTTTGCCCAGAGAAAGTGTTTGGTAAGTATTTGCTAAGTGAAGACACGAGCCATGTACCTGTACAACCAAACCGATGCGGGCGGGCGGGCGGGAAGGGATAGTAAACGCAGTTCCACCCCAGCTGCACAAAAATCACCCAATATCAATTCTAATCCCATCCTCCTGGTCCCCCACCATTACCTCCTTCCTTTCCAAAAGTGCCTGCTTCGCCTGGGTGGCTTTGAGGGCCTGATAAGCCTTCCTCTTTTTCAGGAGATTTTCTGGAACCAAAGGGATCTTTTTTCTTTGCCTGACACAGAAAATTGAGAGCGTGACATTTAGAAAACGAATCTTCACTGGACTTCGCAACCATCTCCTGGACTTCGGGAAACATTACTGTCTTGGGCCCTTCGGCCAGTGCTCGTCGTCATGTCAACGCAGTTTGTACTGCCACAGCCTTTAATAAACGCCGGCAGCAGTGTGGGAACAGGGGGCGGGGGGTGGGGGAGCGGGGCGCAGACCCACCTGCAGCGGGAATACCTAAGTCAGGCCGGGCGCACGCAGCTTCCGCACTTTCCCTGAAGTCACTCTTCAGCCCTCACCCGAATTTGACCACGGCGTCCCGCGTCCGTCCCGCCCCCGCAGCCCTACGGGTTCTCACCCTTCACCCCCCACCCTCTGTAATCTGAAGCCCTTTCTATTCTATTCTCTCTCTCCAGCACACAAATATGCTTGTTTTTCGCCACCGAGAAATTAAACATCGTGGATGGCTCTAGATGATCCAAAACCCACGCCAGAGAGTCACAATCCCAGATACTCACTCTCTGTCCGCCATCTTCGCAGTGCTGCGGCTACTGCGCAGGCGCAGCGCCACCACGTGGGGAAGAGAGGAAGCACTCTATGTGCATTTGACCATAGAGGCATCTTTTCCAGCTCACGAATCGGATGACGAGCGCCCTCTTAGGAGCAGCGAGCCGCTGAGGTCTTGCTAAGTGCGGTTCCTGCTGAGAGTCGCACAAAGCTGTCTTCGCACTGCTTCCTTCCAAGTGTTCTAGAGCCCTATAATCTTTAACATGCCGCCCTTCTCATTTAAGTTACGTTCTCCTGCTGCTGGCGGCTGGACTGTATAAACAATGAAAAGCGTCCCACAATGCACGACACCTGGTGGAGGGCGGGCTCTGCTCTCCGGCTTCCGCGGAGCCGCGCGCCTGCAGAAGGGAAGACGGGCAGCTTTGGGGTCCCCTTCGCCTTCTCGCTCGCTGCAGCGGCGGGGAGCCGGGGCCCGCGGCTTTGGCTCTCGCGGGCGGGCGGAGGTGCTGTGGACGACTTAGGATAGGAAAAGGCAGATCTGATTCTGCCTGCGCAGCTCCGTTAGTGAGCCCTTTATCTGTGTCTTTAGTTCCTCTAGCCATAAAGTGAGTGTAGTAATGGATTTTACCTAAAATCATCACGAGGGTTATGGGAGCTACTTCGTATAAAGCGCTTAGCACAAAGTCTGACGGTGAGGAGTCAACGCTATGTAAGTTACCAGTGCCGGCCGAAAACTAGAAATTCTTCCTTGTCATCTCGGAGCATTCCCACTCACCGCCTGGAATAGGCTTCCTTCTTTCTTGATCTTCATAAAACAGCGAAAAATAACTCAAATTCTGTCATTTCTGCAAACCTCCAGAGCATCGCGTGTCAAGTATCCATGGGCATAGGAGCCACTGAGGATCTTGTAAAACGCAGGCTTTTATTCAGGAGGGGGTGGGGGGTTCGAGAAGAGGGTTGGCATTTTTAACATGCTTCAGAATGATGGGGGCTTCAGGTCTGTAGACCAAATTTTGACTAGCAAGTCTCGGCTAGTCTCTTTCTCTGGATTCCTTCAGCACGTTAACTATATGTTTTGCATCCCCCCCCCCCCACCTCAAGATACTAGAAAGGCAGAGCCCATACCTGCCTTGCTCATCCCTGATCCTAAGGGTCTAGCACAAGTATCTTAATCTCGGCACTACCGGCATTTGGGGCCAGATAATTCTTTGTCGTGGGGGCTGTCCTGTGCCCTGTTGGATGTTCAGCAGCACCCCAAACTTCCACCCACTATAAGCCAGTAGCACCCCACACCAGCTGTGACAAAAGTGTGTCCAGGCATTACCAAGTATCAGGCACAGTATGTTTACCCCGAGGGCCTAAAGTAATGGTATTATATGACAGTCAGCACTTAAGAGACATTACCATGGAATTTATCCCGTACTATTTGGCTTATTTTTTCCCCTAATTAGATTGGGTGTCTGAAGGCAGGAAACTTGTCTTCTACTTCTCTGAGTCTTCTACAGCACCTGTCAGAACAACGGCACCTGCAGGGGCATCATCCTGGGATGTGTTAGATGTAACTAGTGCAGCCAGAAAGACAGCACCCTGCTCAGGGCTCAGTACCTGCTAATGAACGTCAAGGACATTACAGTCTTGAGGGTCGCAGACGGATGTGGGGCTTCCTCGCACTCAAATCTCACCACACGTCTCTGTAAAGAGCCAAACCCAGCAGGGTCACCAAAGTGTAAGACATCCTTTAGACAGTGAACAAGGAACAGAAATAAGTCCATATTTTGTAATTTCCGCTGTCTACAGATAAAACGTAGGTTCTGTGGTATTGACGTACTCAGAAGAGGAGGCATTTCAAGGATTTTGACAATATTCCTGGCTGAAAAGACCGGAGGCCGGGATTCGGGAAAGGTTTCCCGATGCTGGCAGATGGTGCCCGGAGAGAACTGATTCTCGGTGCCAAAGCCATTGTTCCACCAGACTGGTCAGAGAAAAAGGGATGGAGCCCTTATCAACCAAAAATTGTTCACTAACTCGGCTTTTGCCATGGGCTCAAACAGTAGGTGAGGTACAGGTTTTTGGTTTTTTTCAAAGTGAGGTTACTGAATGAGAATGTGGTACGGGCATTTGCAGCCTCAAGAATCTCATTCTTTTTCGCTTGTCCTCAGGGCCTCTGTTCTCTTGGCCACGTCCGTTGTCCATCCTCAGGGAATGATGAAATTATGGAAGGCTCTGCAACTCTATACGGTGAGGCAGGTCTTCTGGTCCCCAGATCTCAGTGGTGGATGGTTCTCATTTTTTGGCCTGCTGACATCCATTCCCATTTCCTAACAGCATCCCGTTCTCTTGCGCACTGGCCTGCCCTTCATCGTGTACATTCTTGTGGGAGTGGAGCACCAAATCCGTGTGCTTGCCCTCCGTACATAAGTTGAAAGTATCTCTGGGAGATCCGTTCCGGTCTTCCCACCTGCCCAGTGGGAGGCGCCTGTGACCCTGAACTTTTCTCCTTTGGTACTGAATCTTCAGAAATAATGATGGAAGAAATGTAGGTTTGGGGCAAGACTTTTAAGAATTTCCATCTATGAGGGAGACCTCCTGGAATAACCTTGTTCCTCTCCTTCTCAAGCCTGGTGTATTTTCAAACTTCCCTTCCATCCTTATCCATCCTGTAAAACTTCTTTATGCTAGTTAAGTAGATTGGTTTCTGTTGCTGCAAGCAAAGAATCCTGACTATAGTGTTCCCAACATTTGGAAAACATCTGTGTTGTATTGTGTTTGAAAAAGCAAGGTACAAAGTAGGTCTAAGAGAGTGGTCCTGGTTGTTCTTGCTGTTTTTGGCTGTAGATGTAGTTGTACGTAACATTTTTGGAAGGATATATAAGGAAGTATAGGTGGTGTTATTTTTGGAAAATGGGAGTGGGGCCTGGAATGGGAGCAAGATTTACATTTTGTGGTACGCCCTTCATTTATCACCTATTTTTTTAGTTTAACAAAAAGCTCTCTAGGTTCTTGTGATTTGTCTGTTTCAGAAACTACTTGACTATATGTTTTTTTTTAAAAATATATTTTATTGATTATGCTATTACAGCTGTCCTAATTTCCCCCTCTTTGCCCCCCTCTGCCTGTTACCCCCCACTCCCTCCTGTGATCCCCTCCCTTAGTTCATGTCCATGGGTCATGCATATACGTTCTTTGGCTTCTCCATTTCCTATACTGTTCTGAACATCCCCGTCTATTTTGTACTTACCATTATGTACTTCTTAATCCCTGCACCTTTTCCCCCATCCCCGCCCTTCCCCCTCCCAGCTGATAACCCTCCAAATGATCTCCATATCTATGATTCTGTTCCTGTTCTACTTGTTGGCTTAGTTTGTTTTTGAGATTCAGTTGTTGACAGTTGTGTGTTTGTTGCCATTTTAATGTTCATAGTTTTGATCTTCTTTTTCTTGTATAGTTCCCTTTAACATTTCATATAATAATGTCTTGGTGATGATGAACTCCTTTAGCTTTACCTTGTCTGGGAAGCACTTTGTCTGCCCTTCCATTCTGAATGACAGCTTTGCTGGATACAGTAATCAAGGTTGTAGGTCCTTGCTTTTCATCACTTTGAATACTTTTTGCTAGTCCCTTCTTGCCTGTAAATTATCTTTAACTCTCTGCTTTCCTCCTGCTGCTTTTAAGATTCTCTCTGTCAGGATGGGCGGGGATATCCGCCTGGCAACCTGAGCCCGAGGGGAACCACCAATGATGGATTGCCGCTTTGTTCCAGGAGGCCAATCCATAGCCCTCGAGGGGAGCCAACCAGAATTTGGTGCATAAAACCCCGCCATATTCCCTGCTTGGGTGCGACTTCCCCAGCCCCGCTCTGCGGACCGGGGAACCTCGCCCGGGTGCACAAACCCCAATAAAGCTCTGTACTGCCTAATTTTGTGGCTGATTGGCATTTCTTCCTCGGCGGAGCCTAAGAAAACCTTTCACTCTCTTTATTTTTAACCTTTGGCATTTTAATTATGATGTGTCTTGGTGTGGTCCTCTTTGGGTTCAACTTGTTTGGGACTCTCCGTGCTTCCTGGTCTTGTATGTCTATTTCCTTCACCAAATCAGGGAAGTTCTCTTTATTTTTTCAAATAAGTTTTCCATTTCTTGCTCTTCCTCTTCTCCTTCTGGCACCCCTAGGATTCAGGTATTGGCACGTTTGGAGATGTGTCAGAGTCTCCTTATACTATCCTTGTTTATTTTTCTTCTTGCTGTTCTGGTTGAATGCTTTTTTCTTCATTGTGTTCCAAACCATTGAGTTGAATCTCAGCTCATCTCCTCCACTGTTGGTTCCCTGGGGATTTTTCTTTATTTCACCTAATGCAACCTTCGTATCTGCCTGGGTCTTTTTTTTTTTTTTAAGATTAAAAATTTTTTTATTTATTTTTAGAGAGGGGAAGGGAGGGAGAAACAGAGAGAAACATCAAGTGTGTGATTGTCTCTCACATGCTCACTACTGGGGACCTAGCCCGCAACCCAGGCATGTGCCCTGACTGGGAATCGAACTGACGACCATTTGGTTCACAGGCCAGTGGTGCTCAGTCCACTGAGCCACACCAGCCAGGGCTTGACTATATATTTTTTAAGACTCCTTACAGGGCCAGCATTTTGTGGTCATCTGAGTTGACCCCAGGACCCCTTTGCCAACACACCCCACAATGAGTTATGTCAGTACCCCCTGCACTGCACTTGGGGGTCACTTGGAACCCTGCACTTTTGCACTTGAGCTAGTTGGGCGGTGCCTCGTCAGTGAGCAAACACCACACCAACTCACCCGAGATGGGCTCCGTCTGTAGTTTCCTACCCTTTTGGGAAATGAAACGTAGTTTCCACACCTCTTTCCTGGATAATGGCCCTTCTTGCAGACGACTCTGTTTGCTTCACGCTTTCCTTGTTGCTTCCTGATAGACTGCCGTGGGTCACCAGGCAGCCTGTGGGCAAGAATTACAGCAGGTCCTGGAATAACGCTGTTTTGTCATAACATCGGTGAGATGCTGTAGGAACTTAACTCTTGCTTATGTCAATTAGATTATGTTAAAATTGGTTCTGTTCCCCATAGTTTCAAGAACCTATCAACGACCTTAAGTGAGGACTTACTACAGCGTGAGAGCAGCCAGATTGGCCGGGAGGTGGAGAAGCCGACATGGACAACGGCTTTCGATCTTAGCACAACAGCATGAGCGAGCAAAGGTGGGAAGGAAAAAGAACAGTTGAAGGGCAGCAGCCTTGTGAGGGTCACGGGTAGACCCAGGAAAGCCAGGGAAGGAGGAGACAGCGTGCAGTGCGTAAAAGCAAAGCCTAAAGCGGAAAAACCCAAACCTCTTCGGCATTGGTTCAGGGATAATGGGACATTAGCTTTTTCTACCTCCCATACGTCTTCAATAACACCTCATTTCACCCCGATGAAACGGAGGGTCAGGCAAGTCTTCCTGGCCTTCCAGGGAGGAAGCTGAGGCTGAGAGTGGCCTGCCTGAAGGTGTCTGACTGTGCGTTAGGTGAAGTACGGGCACCTGTGTCCAGAGTCTGCTGCCAAAGGCACTTCTACCCACACCCCAGCACCACCTTCCTTGACCTTCTGAGAAACGATTTTTTTCCCCCTAAGGATCTTCTTGCCTTTGCGAATGTTGCAAAGGCCAGGCTACAGCGCATGCCTATGAGGAATATAGATTAGGGTTTCTCATTAAGGCCTTTCGCCTGTAGCCATGTAGACACAGGCTGTTCATGTAACAGAATCCACTTTATGCTACAAATGTGCCTCCACCATTCATGTGTATACAAACCAGGTTTCTCCACATATTAACACTATAATTACAAAATTCATTTATCTCAATTCCTAGAGGAAGTTATTTTCCCCCCTCAAACATACCCCAGGAAACTGTACTAAGAACCAGGCACGGAAACGCGGTTTGTAGCCCTTACCACGTGGCAGTCCCGAGAAGTGTGGCCTGGTTTCTTTTCTCTGGGACTCCAGTCAGCTCCCAAGTGTAATGTAGTTTTTTGCTTGTTTTCTCTCGAGACTCTGCGCTCCTTGAAAAGAAAAATCCTTCCTCCCTGGCTGGTGTGGCTCAGTGGATTGAGCACCAGCCTGTGAACCAAAGGGTCACTGGTTGGATTCCCAGTCAGGGCACATGCCTGGGTTGCGGGCCAGGTCCCCAGTAGGGGGCATGAGAGAGGCAACCACACACTGATGTTTCTCTCCCTTTCTCCTCCCTTCCCCTGTCTAAAAATAAATAAATAAAATCTTCAAAAAAAAAAAAAAGAAATCCTTCCTGAATTACACACCTATCCCGTGTCTGTCCACTGCTCAGAGGTTTGGTGGTTAACGCTGTCCAGCTGGACCCCCTGCGGCCCTCACTCTGTCCGGGAGATGGGAGAGCACACACAGGGCCGAGCAGAGCCCGAGCCTGGGCCGGGACTTAGCCCCTTGAGGACAGCACAGCTGGTCCTGCCTGAATGATGCTGTTCCCAAGATCCCCACACGGTGGCGTTTGTTTCTCTTCCCTTCTCTACCCCCAAGAATCCGCTGGCTACTTTCTCCAAATCCGGGAGTAACACTAGGGCTCCTCTCCAGAAACAAGGCCGCCCACACACAGGGCTTTAACCATCTTCAGAGAAGGTGCCTGGTCTCTCCTCTAGGCCTGCCGCTGGGGAACGGAGGACCCTAAAGACCCAGCCAGGTGGCCCTTCCTTCGAACTCCTCATTCATGGGGCCTGCACTGCAAAGGGCCCGAAGAGGGACAAGAACGTCATGATGGACACATTTATGCATTTATGCTTGGCAAAGAAGCCTGACATTAGGGTGACACTGCAGAAGACATGAAGGGATCCATCCTCTGATGTAGCGATTCCAGCAGTAACTGTTCTAATTTCTGTTAGTTATGAGGACAACTTCCTGTTTGTATTACATGCTGATTACTGCCGAATCTGGTGTTCACGGCCGCTGCTCCTTTAATGGCGGGGGGGGGGGGGGGGGGGGAGCAATGAACCCATAAAGGAAGGGGTATTAGTACAAATTCCAGGCCCCTTGAAATACATTTCATCCTCCCGTAGTTTCCTCGACAGTGCGGGTAGAGCCACACACGTGAGCAAGAAGTCAGAAGGGCCTCGTGGTGCTCATTTTACAGACGAAGTTACAGACATATTTCTCAATACAATTCGGTCAAAGGTGTGACTCCAAAGAGAAACACGTTAATTCTGGAACAAGTCTTATGTAAAATAGTTTTCTTTAACTACCCCTTAGATTTCTTTTTCTTTTTTCCCTTAGCCTTCTTGTCCTGGCAGAAACCACGTAATATGAGACTACATGGAAGAAAACGTCCTACAGATTGAAGCTCACTGACGGAACTTTCAAATGACCCCACTTGTCCTTCCTTAGTTGCGGAAGGGCCCCCGTGACAGGAGTGGGACGGAGGTCAGCGGTGTACATGATTAGATTTCCTCACCCACCAACTTTGTTTCATTTGCAACTGTTTGGAAAGGCCAATCAATTACAATCCTACCCCCTCACTGGTTAGGCTACTTTTTGGCAACGGTAAACATATTTTACACTCACACTGAACACTTACTTACCCTTTTCTTCTGAGAAAAGCAGCCACTCCTACTTGCAAAATCAAGACAATCACAGTTGCACATTTTCCCAAATCTTTGGCTGTATTGCAATGGTTGTTTCATTTTGTAATCTCCAACTAAACATTTCCTAACCATGGATTAACAATATAGTCACTGACTGGTTTCTTTAACAGTATTTATCCAACATAACAAAATAAACTGCAATTTGTTATACTTTTTTTTTACAAAACATTTTATAAATATTTTTACAAAATGTATACAAAGCAATTTCAAGTGAGACATACTATACAAATGAAGGTATTTAAGCAAATAAAGCCCACACCACACTGACAGTGAGTGACGCGTCCTCTTTTAAGTCAAGTCAGTCTGTAAGGCCTCCCTAATCTAACAAAGTCTACTAAATTCTTCAGAGCTAAAATAGTTCTTTTTTCGTAATTGCCAGTTTAAAATTTGCTTTACCTTTAGGCAGTACTTAAGGACACAGAAAATCAAATGCTTCATAACAAATCCACACTGTTCCACAACAACAGAAAAAAAAAAAAAGAAAGAAAATGATTTTTGTTACTGAGTACAAGTAGTTCTAAAACTTAACTTTGACTATGAACCTGAACTGAATGTTGGCCATCCGAGGCTGAGCTCTCTTACCCTTCGCTGGAGGGGGCTCGACATGCAGGTTATGACCTATGTGCACATAACCTAATCACAGGAGTAAAATGCATTTTGTAACCTTCATTTGCCATTATCTAGACTCTTTCCTCCATAAAAAGTAAACTTACATACAGGGACACAGAAATTTACAAGTTTCATTTTGGTAAATTAGGCTCTCCATTTGCTAGACAAGTGTTAGGGCTTAAAAACCCTTTCAGATGGTGTACAGAAAAGCTGGGGTTGGGGGCGGTGGGACAGGCGAGGGAAGAGGTGTGACAAACGTACACAAAACTTATCTTGTCTCTTAAGAATTTCACTGATTTGCAGTAATTAATGTAACTCATTAGTAGCCTTCATGAAGGCTTCCAGGTATAAAGTTCCACAATGAGAAGAATTTGATCAGGAGGGACTATCTTTAAGTCTTGCTAGGAATTAAGGGAGTATGAGCCCTAAGGGAAGAACAGCCTATGAAATCGGGGGTTCAGGGCAGGGTGTTACCCTAGCGCTGCCCAAACAGAATGTTCCAACTGGCAACACCAACTTATCTTTCTAACACATTACAATAAAGGAAAAAGGGGAAATCTGCAACTTGGGCATTGGCACAAATAAGGAAAAAATGGTGACCCTAAAATGGCCCAGATTTTCCGATTTCTGCTGGCTGGGGGGGGGGGTAGGGAGGAGGTACCCCGCTTTTAAGAAGACTGGCTGTCTCACAGGGTGTCTTCGTGTGGAGGGACAAAGGGGCAGGGAGAGTACAGGTCTTCTGTTGCTGTGTTTTCTAGTAATCAGAGGCCTTCCTTTCCATCACAGGGCAATCTGGAAAATAAGTGTCCAACATGATGACAATAGGAGTCACCCCCATTCTGGGGACAGCCAGAAGCCAATCCTGGCAACGCGTCAGAGTGCGGACCGGGGGTGCGCCTCTGAGGCCGGGGAGGTGGAGTAAGTGAGAGAGCGCGTACACAGTAAGAGGGAGTGGGCACAGCTGTGCCCACAATGGCCTCCGGGTCTGAGCAGCTCGGGCACACTCACGTGTCTGTGTGTGACAGCACAGGTCCAACACCATGACGTAGCTTTCCCAAGGGCAGTAGTAACTGGCGGCTACAATGACATTGAGACCCAAGGGCAGTAGTAACTGACAGCTACAATGACACTGAGAATGAAGGAAGTAACAACAGAAATAGGATGACCTGGGGC
This sequence comes from Desmodus rotundus, assembly GCF_022682495.2. Classification (NCBI taxonomy): domain Eukaryota; kingdom Metazoa; phylum Chordata; class Mammalia; order Chiroptera; family Phyllostomidae; genus Desmodus; species Desmodus rotundus. The sequence continues at coordinate 9,656,967 of NC_071397.1, read as the reverse complement.
AGGTACAGAAGAAAGGAGAACGGGGAAAGCTCCCTGAAAAGAAATATAAATAAATAAAGCAACAAGTCGCGTTCACTAATATGAACATAGGCCGAACACAAGCCATGACAGGGCGTGTCCTTTGGCTCTCAAGTGGGAACCCCACGTCTCAGATCTCTCCTTTCCGTGGTGGGCTGGCTGGGTACCTTTGGTTTGTTTGTGTTTTGGTAATGATTGCTCCGAGAGGTGACTACTGTTCTCAGACAACAAGAAGCATAAACAAGGCCAAAGTCCCCTTAAGGATTCAACTGAAAAATTACAACATCGTCTTCAAATGAAAGTGCTTCGACACTTGGCTATTTGCGGTGGGAGAGGGTGCAAAGACAAGTTAAATGAAACAAAACCCAGCAACAAACAAGAACGTACATCATATGTTGACTACATCCAATCGTAAAATGTAAAAAGCTTGTTTTTCTCAATAGTTAACATATATATGCTTTTACATATATACACATTATATTCCTCATGGCTCTATCCCGGCCTCCCCCGTACACCGTGCCATTAACTGGTTTCCATTTCCCTTTGTTTAGCCTGGCGAAATGACCTCAAGTCGTGTCATTAAGAACAGAGCGTGCCCACGTGAAATCCAGCACGGATCTGCTGAAACAGCGCGAGGTTTTACTCCAGGAGCCCTGGGGAAGCACCTGGACAGTGAACGGGGAAGCCCTGCGCATGGCCTGCTCGGGCGCCGCCCCAGCGCTGAGCGGTCCCCGGAGGGGTCCCCAGCAACCTGCTGCCCAGAGGTGGCCCAACGGGAGGACCTTGTGGTCTCCCCTCCAACAACAAAAAAACCCCCAAAAGTCAAAATTTTAAGATAAAGTGGGAAATTCTTTAAATAGTAGCTTTTATCAGTCCTATTTGATTTTCTTTAATAAGTCTATTCTTTTCAAATGACTTGTGATTGTCAGAACTTTACCCAGGGCCAAGCATACTGTAATCTCATTGAGTTACAGTATTTAAAAAAAATAAAACAGGTAAACAAAACAAAACGAAAGACTAAAAAGCGCTTTCAGAACACTTGAAATGTGCAGGGCCTGTCAGACCGCTTTCTAGCGAGGGTTAGCTTTGCGGAAGGACCCCCTGTGGCCGCGGTGAGTATTGCTCTTACACAAAGAACAGGGCTGAGATTAGAAAGGATAACCTGTGATGGAAGATCAAGCAGTTCTGGAGACAGGAGACCGGTTCCATTTGCTTTTGCCAGGAAAGACTGTAACGTGTCCAGGGCGGGGTATGGGCAGGGGCAGGGGAAGCACTGCTGCTATTAACACTCTAGAATACTATTTACAGCTGCTTCTAAAATGGAGTCAGTTTCTACAACGCCTTCACTGTGGTCCGGGATGAACTTTTCCAGGCAGTTTTCCTGCGAAGCCATTGGAGAAAAGTTGGGGAAATCTAACTCAACAGAGCCGCTAATGGCGGGGTCACTCTGGGTCTGCCGCCCAGCCTTTTTGAGTTCCAAGATGTTTTTAAATGTTGTTTCCAAACTCTTAGTGAGCTGGAGATCTGGCTGGGGCTCGCCTGACCCTTTCATGATGTCTGGGTGTAAAACTTCATTCTTTGGAGAATTCCTCAGAGTTCTGTCCTGGAAGGAATTGTTACGCGTCATCTCCAAGGGAGAATCTGCTAGTATACTGGAGAGTTTGCTCTCGGTACCATGATCTGGTCTGGACGAGGTTTTCCGGGGCCCTTCCGGGGCGGGAGTGCACTCGCTGCCCTTCACGGAGTCTCTCCGGCTGGTCTTCTCTTCAGACGTACTCCGGTACTGAACTAAGCCCGCTCTGTCCAATTTCAGCGCTCTGCCGAGGCATTCCGTTTTTTTAGAAATGTTCCCTTCCGCGGAGACCACGATGTGATTAGGCACTGGATGAAACTGGTCATGATTCACTGGTTCTGCCACGCCTGGTCTGGCTCGGTCTCTGCTTTGGGCCTTGGCCGTGGGGTGGAGAGCGCTGGTTGTTTTACTGCCACGCTGGTCACTCCCGCCGAACTGCGTCTCCTGAGCAGCTTTGTCAGGTTTGAAGGAACAACAGAAATCGGCTTGGAAACCCTCTGGAAATGGGAACAGAAAGAACGTTAATGAATGGAGGAGAGAGTAAGCGCAATACAACAGACCCTCCATGGGTCAGGTGCAAAGCCATCCTGCTCCAGCCCAGCCCGCCGCACTGAGAGAATCCTTCATGTCCAAGAAGGTGCGGGGGCACAATAACCGAGGGGGCTCCCCATAAAAGTAATAGGGCTATAGGGCCACAGCCTCCAGATGAGAAGCTCAGACCTCTTTGAAAAGGTAGCTGCTGGATGACAATAGGAAAAACCAGAGAGGCAAAAAGCTCCACTTTGATTCAATCTCTTACTGTTATTTTTACATAGTGTTTTAAATTACCAACTGCTTTCAAACAGTCAGAAACAGAAATTAGGTGCTAGTATCAGTCTGGTTTACTCCCTTGGGGCACAGAGCTCAGAAGGCGGCTTTGTAAGGGCGTGGTGCACCCTTGGGTGACGGCACTCCAGTCACTCTGGACACGTGTGAGGGCACCTGGCATAATGAGCTGCATTTTGCCAGGAGCACAAAACAAAGGTCCACACGGATCCCAAATGACATCTGCTTGGCGGGACAGGGGGGTATGGAGGAACTGCGAGCGAACACTGGGGTGAGCCAGGCTCGAAGAGCCAAGGACGATGGCGAGAGAAATGCTAGTGAGGATTTAGGGGGTTGAAGGCTACAGAGGAAAGAAGTCGGACTATCGTTATTACTCAGGGGCAGAGAAAGTGTTAACTCTGAAGTCACGAAAGTGAAATAAGGCTGCAGTGACATCTATAAACCCACAACCGTGAACTTGTTCACCAAATCCCAAAATAAAAGGTCTAGCAGATACAGCCTGGAAACCTAAAGAGCTGATTCCATCTAACAAACAACCGGCTGTGCCTGCGCCACACAGAGGGAGCAAGCCCCAGGCCGGCTCACGCCTGGGGGGCTGTGACGCAGAGCAGGGGCTTCCTCCGCACACCCAGTTCACTGGCGAACAACAGAGCTCAGGCTCTGAGGAAGGTCAGAAATCTGTCCTACACTATTCTCTTCCTTTGTGGAAAGATTTGAGGATCCTCCTAGGTCCGTGGCAATTCTGTCGGACTCTCCCTTTAGACCGAGTGCAAGGGCTGTATGCTCTCTTTGGGAATTTCTGAGCCACACCAAACGCAAGGCAGACCTTGGTCTGTAAGTGTCAGAAAGGCACTAGCAGAATGGGAGCAGAGCTGCAGGGAAACGTAGCTGTCCTCCAATACCGTCTCGTTCACTCGGTTTCGTCTGTCATGGATGAAGGTAAAAACCCGGTTCCCTGCCGGGCTGCTGTCCCAGTGGACTTCGCACGTCCTCCCTATGTCTGGTGGGGTTTCTCTGGGGACGCTGGTTCCTCCCCACCCCAAAGAAGGGCATGGGACATGAACAGGGCGTCTACAGTGTCCCCGTCTGTGTGTGTGTGAGTGTGGGTGTGTGAGGTGTCCTACCACGGAAGAGTGTCCTGTCCAGGGTTGGAAAGGAATTACCTTGTTTTTATTCATCTTTCTTAAATGCATGCATAGCTCACATTTATTTCAGTGTTTAAGATCAGAAGTGTTTTTGGATCTTTATTTAGAAGTTGATGTTTCTGTGACCAGAAATATGCCATAGGAACATAACTCTTTTTTTCTACCAATTAGCCTCTGTTAAAATTGGTCTCCTTAGAGTAGTTCTGCATAAAATCACAGTTTCTAAGAAACTACAGATATTAAGTGAGAACTTACTGTAATAGCCCAGTATAGGGGAATGGATTAGTTAAGTATCAACTTAATGCACTAAAATTTATTAAATATTATTTCAAAGACTTTAGCAACATGACAAAAACTTCAGATGGTTAAATGGAAGCAAATTAGAGTAAAATTAGCATATGACATATGATTATAACTACATATAAATGATACATGAAAATGGGAACCAGAACTGGAAGAAAATTTGGAGAATACATTTCTTTTGTAAGATGGTGAATGGGTAAAATCTATGTTGCATTAATTGTTATAATGTTATTTGAATTAAACAATTTTAGAGGCAAGAAAAAAGTACAGAGATTTAATTTTTAAAAGGCAGAATGTGGGTCAAATTGAGCAGGTACACACTTAGCAGGAGTAGGAAGCTGAAGGGGTGAGAGAAAAGTACTTAAGTTACATTACAGTTTCACAGCTTGTGGGCGGGGACCATGTTTTACTGATTTTTCCCTCTAACAATGCCATCTATATAGTGAGGCAACTCAATAACTTGCTGAGGTTTAATTGCTTCTGGGAGGGCTTCAGACTTAATTTAGTTCTCAAAAATTAGAGAACGATTGAGCAGTTTAAGTTTACAATGGGAAAAAATAATCACTCAACTGAATGTAAAATTCTAGTTTGGATTCTGTAGAATACAGACCTTGACCTTTTCAGAGTATTCATATCCTGCTCTCAACTCTGGGTGTTTTCTCCCAAGCATTCATATCCTACCTTCAGGTTTCATACCAAGGGAGGGTTCAGAGGGACTCCCCAAAAGCCCCAAGCACCCGAGCCGGGGTGGGAGCTCCCCTCTACCTTCCCCCTGGCATGGCTCACCAGGGTCCACGAGCGCCAGGCGCTTGTCCCGGGACAGAGACGCCCTCTCCTCCTGGTTGAACATCCTGTCGATCATCACCATCTCAGCAGAGGGGTGGGCCCGCTGAAAGTGAGAGAGGCCGGTCATTTCAGGTGCCTTTTTATTTTCACTTCTTAGTTCTGCCTTTCCGGTGCCCCCCTGCACCTTTGGAACACCGGAAGTGTGCCTCCCCGCACCTTTGGAACACCGGAAGTGATCAGAAAGGGGAGTTCAATGTCTAAGCTCAGTCATGTCCCACTTAGTCCTATTTTTCCTGGCTACATAGGATGCATTTTTTAAAATTGTGGTTTTTTTTGGGAAAAGATAATTTACACATTGGTACAAAATTCCAAAAGTACTAAAGGGGATGTGAAAAGTAAGCCTTTCTTCTTTGCCTCACCTGGGCATCACCTCCACACCCGCACTCCCTGGAGGTGCCCCATGCCTAGCGGTTTACTACACTCCACAGATACATCGTGCACACGCACACGCATGTTCTTATTTTCTTTGTATTTTTTGCACACAAATGGCAGCAACAACACACATCATTCTGGTACCTTCCTTAGTTCCCCTTCTGCTGATAATATTCTGGAAATCTTTTCATTAGAATGACCTTTTACTTGATATTCTGATCTGTTTTAATCTGTGTTTTTTATTAGGGCTCTCCTTAAAATTATTTTTTGCTGTACAGAATCAAATCTTAAATTATATATCTAGGTCTTATTTAACATGAAAACTCACGGCAGATACAATTTGACCGAATAAGTGGTCCTCTCCCCAAAAATGATAGTCTTGTTGATGTGTCAGAGTTTCGTTTTAGACACAGTTGTCAATGTAAGAACAACTACTGCAGACTTTGGAGCCGTCGTTTTAAGTAGAAATGTGTACATTTAAGTAAACATGGACACACACAGTGCATATTCACACTACAATGTGGGTGTGTACAAGGCACACCACTAGTCCCCACAGCGCATGCCCAAAGTTCATCGCAAACTGGAAACCACGAGTAAGAGACGAACTTATAGGTTAAAGCCCATAGAACTGCTTCTAAAATCTCAGAATAGGTCTGGTCTCTCCATCATTCCTGAGGTATCTTACTCCTTTCTCTAATGGACTGGCACTTTAAAACCAATCTTAGTTCCTATATGAAGTGACGAAAATGGTTGCACATTCGGGTGAATATTCTAAGAACCCTCAAGTTCTACATTGGAAAATTGAGTGTGAATTTTATGGCATGTTAACAATTAAAAACAGGACAAAGTCAGTGTTAACACTGCCATCATCCAGTCTCCTCAGATGTCACCTGGGACGACCGTCCCGGCTGTGCCCCAGCCCTCTCCCCGGTCTCTGGGCGGGTGAGAGGCGGCACGTAGCGTAGGAGTGTGTGGAGCGGGCGGGGGGTCAGGTGGTCCGGGTCTGCATCCTGCTGGGCTAGTTACCCTGCAAGCTCACTGGCTATAGGATCGTGGGAGAATCACTTGGCCAAAGCCCTAGGCTCCTCGTGTATATAGGAACAACTACAGCAGCACTGATGGTGATCAACCGTGTACAGCGCCGTGGCTGTCAGCTGCTGTCAGCTGCTGTCAGCGGTAGTAACAGTCAAGTGTAAGGTTTTCCACAGACTCAAGTATCTGTGCCTCTGGAACGATGCTGGGAAAATGCGGGTCCCTGGAGTTTCTCTCTCGTAACTGGTGGCTGCAACCTGTAGAGCGTGCGAAGCAAACTCACTTGGGAGCAGCTCTTACCATGGCATCTTCCAGGAGGAGGCATCTGTATTTGTTCAGCATAGCTTGGGTCCTTTTTAGGAGCTGAGTGGCAACTGTTTCAAATTCATTGTCAACTTTACAAAGAGAGAGAGAGAAAACAGAGAGTGAAAATCACCCACTCGGCCTTTCATTTCTTGGGACTGAAATGCGTTATTCTCCCATTGTTCACACATGTCTTATCTGTGGCAATTTTCTCTTCTTAGATTAGTTTTTCTGGGATTAAACGTAATGCTTCTGCACTGCTTTCCCTCACCATCCACTGCTACGTGAACACGGAAAGCCATTTCAATATTAGCTTATATCAACTTTAATTAAGAAGCCAAAAACATAGTATCTTTAACATCCCCTATAAAAGAAACCGCATTACACAGACAAGCAACAAGTAGCAGGCCTCCACTCTTCTCCGACAGCACGAAAACCTGAAACAGCTGGACAGCGAAGTCCTACTGTCCGGGCTGGCAGGCCAGTTTTGTCTAAAGACACAAAGTAGTTCAGGACATCTTGCAGGTCACGGGGCTGTGGTTCTGTCCTTGTCTGTTGGTCTCCAAAGGTCTCACACTTTCTACTTCACTTTTCTCAGAATCTTCACAGCCCTGTTTAATTCTTGATCTGCACCTTATTCCCTGGGCCTCCCAGGGAAGCTCACGGCAGGATGACTGAGACCCCCATACTCAGATCAAACCCCGGCCAGGGGAGCAGGCCGGCAGCAGTGGAGGGGAAGGGACGGCTCAGGGCCGGGAATGCTGGTGGGACGGAGGGCAGAACTAAGCTGCACAGCTGGGAGAGGCAGCAGGGCCAGGCACGAGAACGGGCTGAGTTCTAGGTTGGGATAAGGAGTCTTTATCCTTAACCTTTTCCAGCCAGTTTCTTGACATACAGCAATGCTCTGACTCACCTGGAACCTCCAAGAGTGCCGTTGGGGGCCGAAGGACGGATCTAACTCATACAACCGGTAGTAAGAGCTAACGGCACGCATTCTGTCTAAACACAGGACCATGCCTAAATCGCTGTGAGTACCCACCCAGCGCACAGCCACCCACCTGCAGCCAGCAGTGCAAACGATGCTTTGCATTCATTGCCCCAAAATCTGACTCTGACATTGGGGTATCCACACAGAATAGTGAGAAAAACAAGTCACAGTCCTAATCGTGCACTGGGAAGCAGAGTAAATGGGGACCAAGTCAGGTGTGTCGTTGAAAACAATGACCTGGCTGCCATGTGGGGGCTCGGGGCTCTCACTGTCCTGTGGGGCGCCCTCAGAGGGGCCTGGGGTCAAAGGGCCTCTGGGGTTACAGTCTGATTACCTTTCCTCAAGTCCTCCTCAGTGGGCATGGAGCCCTGGCACACGTGGTAGGAGAGCAGCCTCTGCACCGCGTCACTCAGTGACTGGAACTGACTTTTATCAGGTGTCACAGCGTGGGCTTGGTCCCTCTGCAGCTGCTGGAGGATGCTATAAAAGAGAAACTGCACGTCAGCAAGGGCCCTGTTAGGACACTGAGCCCTCTGCATGCAGAGAGGGACACACAGCGCTGTTATTCCTGACAGTATCGTAGTCTGGTTTCCTTCAGTTTCATGCTTTGTAGACCACGGTGGGTTTAGAGTTTGGTCTAAGCGTCCCCACAGGCAACTCAAACTGTGGCCCTGGCCTCAAAAGCCCAGTGTTCCCACCAGCCAGTCACATGCGGGGGCTCACACAGACCTTGGCAATGCCTGAGCACTGGCCAACTGAGCTCACACTAACATTTCTGTCCTGAATGTAGGAGTGTACCAAACCACGCTTTCGGCCAGCCAGAGGGAACGTGGTATGCTAGAGAGGCAAAAAGCTCTGCTCCTGAGGAACAAAAGAGCAAAGAGTAGGCTCAAACTACACTTGAGGTATCTATCAGTTTTTATGGAGACAAACTATAGGACAAGAGTTTTAAAGAATATTTTTAAAAAGTTATATATATTATTACAACCTGACTTCTGTTGTATATGTACGTATTGAAGGTTAGGAACCTAGAGAAATGTTCGAAATGGGTCATTTCCAAGGTCACTCACAAGGCTCCCTTAGTCAGTTGTTTCGCAGCAGGCCTCTTCTGTCCTCCCGAGTGACCATCCACCTAAACACAAAACACACCTCTTAGTATTCCCTTTCGGTGAAAAAATAAGCAGAATGGCCCTGGCTGCTGTGGCTCAGTGGGTTGAGCACCAGCCTGCAAACTGAAATGCTGCTGGTTCGATTCCCAGTCAGGGTACATGCTTGGGTTGCGGGGCAGGTCCCAGTGAGGGGCGTGCGAGAGGCAACCGATCCCTGTTTCTATCATTTCTTTCACACATCGATGTTTCTCTCCCTCTCTTTATCTCTCCCTCCCCTTCTCTCTAAAAAATAAATAACATCTTTAAAAAAGACAAGAAGAAAAAATAAGCAGAATGCAGTTACACATAAAGGTCACTATGTTTTGAATGCTTCCAGCTGCCTATCAAGAGCATGTCCTAACAATGTCGAATTTGACCTGCTAAAAAAATTAAACAAGTCAGTCTGTAGCCCCATGTAGTGAGGTTGCACTGTGTCACGATTACAGAAGGCTGTCCTGTCAGTTCCTTGGAACGACTCGGCTTGGACCTTAAAGCCTGACCCCAACCTCCTCTGCAAATGCATCGTTGTATTTTTGAAGAAGTATATTTGGATTCCGACTCCATGAACATCTGAAAATTCAGCAGACATCACCTAGTTCATTTTCTCCGTGGCAAACGAGGGAGCAAACACTTCCAAGCTCCTGTTTCACACAGTTAGGTGTGTGATCTGGTGGGCATTCCCACGTGACGTTAAGGAAACAAATTCACCTGTGTGAGAACCTGAGCACTGAGCCGGACCCTCCACTGAGTGGGCCAGGCAGGCCCAGCTTATAACAAGTTCACTAAACTAGGAATTGCTCAGTTGGATGAAGAAGTAACTAAGGCCTTAGCACAGCGATTTTCAACCTTTTTCATCTCATGGCGCACGTAAATTAATTAGTAAAATGCTGTGGCACACCAAAAAATGTATTTTTTGCCAATCTGACAAGAAAACAGGTGTAGTTTTGATTTATTCACACCGGACAACTATTGTTGTCTTGGCTGTTGTCATTTTTTTACTTGACAATCTAGGGGAAGAGGTCAGTGCCCCTGACTATTTAGGAACCGCATGTTTTAACAATTCTTGTGAGACACCAGTAAGAATCGCTGCCTCAGTAAGCTGAAAACCAAATTTCTTTCCCCTTTCCTTTTTATTTTTTAAAAGATTTTATTTATTTATGTTTTTTAGAGAGGGGGGAAGAGAGGGAGAGAAACATCAATGTGCGAAAGAAATGATAGAAACAGGGATCACTTGCCTCTCGCACGCCCCCAACTGGGGCCTGGCCTGAAGCTGAGGCATGTGTCCTGACTGGGAATCGAACCAGTGAACTTTAGGTTTGCAGGAGGATGCCTAACCCACGGAGCCACACCAGCCAGGGCTCCCCTTGCTTTTTATTTTTATTTTTTAAGATTTTATTTGTTTATTTATTTTTAGAGAGAGGGGAAGGGAGAAAGCAAGGGAGAGAAACATCAATGTGTGGTTGCCTCTCACGCCCCCTACTGGGGACCTGGCCCACAACCCAGGTGTGTGCCCTGACTGGGAATTGAACCATGACCCTTTGCTTTGCGGCCCAGCACTCAAACCCACTGAGCCACACCAGCCAGGGCTCCCCTTGCTTTTTGGATCAGTGGTTGAGTTAAAAGCCCATAGGGACTACTTCATACATTCCTGGTTGTTATTGCAGGAAAAAACATTTTCTCAATATGAGGAACATAGTCACTTTTAATATGATAATAAGTGATAACATTCATCAGTAAACTACATTTTTTTAGTGTCTACTATGTGTTGGCTGCTGGTATATCATTAACTCATGAAAAAATGATAGCACTGTAAACGTGTGGGAAATAGAATGGACACACTCATCCTACAAACGTTAACAACAAGGCCTGGACCGCCGGGGAGGTCTTCAGGGAGCACACCCTTATGGACACGTGGGCACCGGGCTGACTGCGTAGGCAATGCTGGGCGGCAACGATGGAGCAGAAGGTGACAACTACACCTCCTCTCAATTGTGCTGAACGTTAAGAAGAAGCCATGTAAACTGAGTTCTACCTGAACAGCGGGCTGGCCAGGTGACGATCCAACCTTTTCCTGCTGTGGTTGTGTGGTTCCTAAGGACGCGGGTATAACTTTGCTTCCAGAATCCTGCCCTGCTGGAATGAACACATAAGACAATGTTCAACAGAGAGAGTAAATCCGGCCCATCGAATAAGCCTCAAGCCAATGTCTGCAGAGTGGGGGCATTCCAAAGGGACGTCTGTATCATGGATGCTCGATGTGATCAGGGGAGCAGAGAGTCCATCGATTGATGAAAGCGCTAGAGGCAGAGGTAAGCATTATTAAAGGCTATTTGGGTAAGAAGTAGAAATAAATAAATAAAAGCTGCCACCGCTGCAGTTTCAAATTATATAAGGTCTGAGGAAGAGGCCTCGAGCCAGTACTCTGTCGGGACTACCAACACCCAGCCTCCTCACAACTCGAGGAAAGGGAGGCCCAATTAGGGGCTGCCCGGGGGTGCTCGTGTTTGTCTTTCTAGCGCTTGCGAAGCTTCCGAGACAGTGGGAGGCAGAGCCCGCGGCGTTTTAGTCTCGGAGGGTTCTACACACACACAAGGTGCCACGAGGCCCATCATACACCCGCCTGTGCCCCGTAACACTGATTTTTTCGCTGTTTCTAGCAGCACACTTTTTTCATATAACTTAATGCATCATCACTTAATTAGAAGTGCTTTTCATTTGCTTGGCAGTACATAAAACAGTGCTGCAGACACCAGGGGGAAAGTATTCGGAAAAAAGAAGTGCTCGGAGGAGAGGTGAGACTGAGGCAGGAAGACTGAGGCGGGGGGAGGGGTGCGGGAGGCGTGTCCCAGGTGCTGGGGGGACCTGGCCGAGCTGGGGGGGCTCCTGACCTGGCAGTGCGGTGCTCAAGAGGCCAGGGATCTGCGCTTGCCGTGGGCCGTCTGGAGTCTTGGAAGCAGAAATGGGCAAAGTCTGATTCAAACATTTTTTCTGAGCCTGTGAAAAAATATTACCGAGATGGAAAAATTAATATAATGACTAAAAGTTTTAATAGGTTACTTAAAATGCCAACCCACCCCATTAATGCCTACCTGACATCACCTTCAGGTTGGATGACAAGACAAAACAAATGTTTTAAAACGTTATTTTCCTGCCACGTTGGGAGACCTGCAAGAGTGACCTGTGAAACCCGCAGGCACACTGGCCTTTTGGACACCGTTCAGTGGGGGCCCAGCCGGTACCAGCCGCTTTCTCGCTCATGGGACAGGGCTCGTGCTGCGCCAGGAGCTCGGTTCCCGTCCCTGGTGACTATACATCACACCTGCAAGGGTTAGGACCCTGCCTATCAGTGTCTACGCGGTGTCTACACTGACTGAGCACCTGGCCGGGGCCAAGCGACGACCCCAAATCCACCGCCCACACCCACTGTCTCCTGTGCGGGTGACCTGCAGTGCGTTGCAGCCCTGCTATGTGGTCTGTCTCTAGTCTGCACCATGGCCACACCAGGTGGCATGTCACTGGGAAATGTAAATTCAACTATTAGCTTACGCAAACGTTGTTAGAGAAATTCCTCTGATATCTACACGGTTGTGCACTCTTTCCCATAAACGAGGAGGCTGAACAGGATGATGTTTAAGGACTAGCGAGTTCCTTCTCACTCTTAAAACATCTGTCATCTCTATAATCATTTAAGGTAAGACAATACAGGGGGTTTTAATTATTTTCAATTTTTAGTCCTCTTTGTCATTACTACTTCATAATGCCTTAGGTTTTCAGAGCTGCTTTCTTCAGTTTTCTATTTTGTGTAGATCTGGAGTTTAGTCTACCCATTTCCACGGGGGCCTTATGCTGACCTTGATTTCAGTGAAATGTTCTCACCAACCATTCATTTGGGGGTGTTACATAGACCTCGGCAATGCCTGACCCGCTAAGCTCATGTCAATTCTGTTCTAAACAATTAATTGTCTATTTGGTTCATTCTCGTAATATAAAAATGGAGAGGGACTGGACCACGCCCAACAAAGACTGGAAGAGGCCATTACAAAGTTGGCGTGGCCCTTGTCCACCCTTCCATTAGCAGGGAAGGTCGAACCCACACCACTCTAGATGGACGGGCAGGAAGTTCTTGGTAAGAAAACCCTGAGGGGAAAACTTTCCAGTTTCCACAGCCTTTCCCCCAGAATGTAACTCCACACTCTGCCACTCCTGGGGATCTCTTCACACGGAGGAACCCGTGCTGTGGAGAGGCCTGGGACAGACAGTGAATACAGGCCTTCCTCCCAAGTATTTCCAGGGGATGAACTCTAAGGGCTACTTCGAAGAAAAATCGGAACAGATGAAAGTTGGAGAAACGTAGTTCAACGGGGCAAGGCTACACATTAGCTAGGGCTCTGAAATGACGAGATCAGTGGATGAGTAGAGGACCCAGAATTCATGTGTTCAAACGACCACAGCCCTACAGCGACGGTGCCAGCACACAACATCTGGGGTTTCTTTCAATACGCCTGGTTCCCGCGAAGCAGGAGACTATCATCCTTACTGCTTCGGAGCACGTACTTTTTGTTCTGATAAAATGATCTCCCACCCTATTTATCAGACGCGACCTGGAACGACTCTGAGCTATTAAACAGACAAATGAACCAAACCCGCGCATATGTTAAGTAGTAAAACTATTGAGAAAATCAAGGAAGAGATCGCCACAAAAGTCAGGAGAAGGGTTGAGACTGGGGCGGCACACAGAGGGAGGCGCTTTCTGGGGGTACTGGCACTATTTTATTCCTTGAGTGGTTACGTGGATGGGTATTTGCATTTATGCTTTATGCATTTTTCTACATGGGCCCTATTTCACAGTACAGAAGAGTAACAAGAAGGAACCAAGAACAATCTAATCGAACGCCAAAGCCTGCATACCCATCAGCAAAGTCCAGAGGCTCACAATGAGTCCGGCCTACTCAGGGAATAATGGAGGTCAGCCTGGTTAACCTGGAGGGTTTCCGGCTGGAGAACCTTACTTGCCAGGCGGGCAGAGGTTTGCGCCTTCTCCTGTGGTAACAGGAAGTTCCCAGATGATTTGTTCAGGTCAGGAAACAAATGTTTTAGGAAGATTAATGTGGTGGAAATCGCGCTTTCAGAAGAGAGCGAAGGCAGATTAATCACCCAGACAATTGTTACAGTTGTCTAAGTAGGATATGAATAAGCCTTGGAAATCATCTAGACCACTGCTTCTCTCTCCCGGTTGCACTTTAGAATCACGCTGGGAGCTTTTGAAAAACGCTGACACCTAGAGCCCTTTCCCAGACTGTTTAAATCAGAATTTATGGAGGTGAAGCCCAGGCATCGATATTTTTAAAAAGCTCCCCGAGTGACGCTATTGCATAGCTGGGGTTCCTCATTTTCAAGGAGAGAAATCTAGGGCTTGGAGAACAAAGATACAAACTTAGACCACAAAACCAGTCCGCGGCAAAGTGGGACCTACAGGTGAGCACTGACTCCTAGTCCAGCTCTTCTTTCCCCTGCACATGGCAGTCCCTCTTAAAGTCTAGGGCACGAAGGTGGGTCTACCTAGGTATGAAGGCAGAAAAGGAGAGAAATGGAGAGCAGTTTGATTTAGATCAGCGATTTTCAACCAGGGTGCCATGGCACACCGGTGCCACAAGAATTTTGAAAATATGTAATACCTGACTATTTAGTCAGGGACACTGGCCTCTTTTTCCCTTAGATTGTCAAATAAAAAAATGGCAACAGCAACACAACAACAGCCATCCAGTGTGAATAAATCAAAGTTATACCTATTTTTTTGTCAGGAAATTGGCAAAATATTTACTTTTGGGTATGCCGCAGAATTTTAGTAATTAGTTTATGTGTTCCATAACATGAAAATGGTTAAAAATTGCTATATGTGGACCAAAAAATGATCCACTTGCTTAACCTGACAAGCTCAGGTGAGGCCCGGGCCCTGGCCTTACTAACTCAGAGACCTAAAGTAACCACATAGGATGGTCTACAGTTAACACTCTCTAACTAAAAGCAGTTCAAGGCAAGCAGGCATGTCCTAGGGCCCTATTTTTCCCTAATAAAGGTCATTCTTCATCTAACTGAGCCTGTCTGCTTTCTTTTTGCATCTAGATAACAGGCCTTTGGAAAGCCAGGGTCATTTCCTTTTTCCAGACCCCTTGCGCACCAACACTGCACCAAAGCGGAGATCACAAAACCCTCATTGTTATCGTTTCCATGTTGATTTTTTCTTCTCGGCTTTTGCTGAACTATTATTTTTTCCAGAATTTTATTTAATTTATTTATTGTTTTCAAGATTTTGTTTATTTATTTTTAGAGACAGGGGAAGGGAGGGAGAAAGAGAGGGAGAGAAACATCAATGTGTGGTTGCCTCTCAAACACCCCCTTCTGGGGACCTGGCCCACAACCCAGGCATGTGCCCTGACTGGGAATCCAACCAGTGACCCTTTGGTTTGCAGGACCGTGCTCAATCCACTGAGCTACACCAGCCAGGGCTCAGAATTTTATTTTTATTTTATTTTTTATTGTATTCTTTTGCATTACCATTTATCCCCCTTGTACCCTCTTTCATGTTAACAGTCAACTATCCTATTTATTTCTTTTTAGAGAGAGGGGGAGGGAGGGAGGAAAAGAGGGAGAGAAACATCGATGTTTGAGAGATACATTGATTGGTTGCATGTCCCCAACCCAGAACCTAGCCTGTAACCCAGGTATGTGTCCTGGCTCGGTATTGAACCAGAGAACTTTCGGTTCATAGGTAGGCACTTAATCCACTGAGCAACGACAGCAGGGGCAAAGATGGATCTATTCCTTTTAGTTTTTATCAAACCCCAGAGATTTCCCCTCTTTGCTTTCTCCTGCCTTCCTAATTTATCAGCAATGGGTTTCATGCAACCCCCTTACATCTTCCCCATTGATTCTGATGTATAAAATAAGCTTTAAAACTGCTGTTTTTCTGAAGCATTTTCTCAATCCCTTGAGATTTTGCTTCCTGGCAATTGTCATCAGTTTGGCTCCAATAAACTCATAAAATTTTTTACAGGTCTGAATGTTTCTTATGTTGAGATACAGATCAGTTAGCAGATAAAGTCTGCCTTTATGAGTAATTTGCCCGGCTCTGAAAGGCCATCTCTGTGACTGAAATGGGAACAAACGTGCTACTTGTAGCCCCAGGGTAAGAGCTACACATCATTCGAGTGGCCCCTGACTCTGTACCTCTTGTTGGTAACATGATCACGATTTTCGTGATTACTGGAAAGGATGGACACGTGACACTCAAAGAACCTGTAGCACTTGGTAACTTATTAAAGGTCTAGAAGGGGAGGGAACAACAAGAACATCGAGTTTCGAAATCTGGGTGTCTGAAGACACAGTGGTTCCACAGTAAAGTAGAGGGGCAGAGGGAATTAGGGAGGGGCAGGTGGGGCTGGAGACCTCAGCTGTGATCACTCCTGGTAATCTGTACCCAAAGCATGGTAGGCACTGCTCTCAAGGGGACAGGGCCTTAAAATAATTTGTTTACTTTTGTTTGATAGGTGAAACTCTTGTAGATCTCCTCCTTTAATAACTGGCTTTCAAATATTAATCCATTTACAAGAAAGCTTAAATCCTGTAAATTCCTCTCTGCATTAAGAGATTTCAGTTTGCAGGGCTCCCTGGAGAAATGCCTGATTCTAGATCTGACATAAGTAAGGTAATCGGGAAACAAGCCTACAGTATCTTGTGCCTCAAAAAGCTGAAGGGAAATGGGAGTGTCAAAAGTACAGAAGCCGGCTTAAGCAGGCCTCCACTGATCGAATTTGTGACAATTTAAGCATCAAAAAGAAGAATGAAAGCAACAGACTGCAACACATTAAACACAAAGGAACACACGATCTTTCAGAGATATACACTAAAATACTACAGATAAACTCACCTGTCTGGATCAGCTTCGAAATAACATTGGGCGGGGGAGAGTGAGCAGGACAGGGAAGAGACAAGCGCAGCTGGTGAGCACTGCCGCTGACGGGGCGTGGGGGCTCATCGCCCTGTCTGTCTACTTCTGTTTGTGTTTAAAACTCCCCGTAATGAAAAGTCTTCAAATGATGTAAATAAATAAATAAAAAGCAAGAGGGAAAGAGAAAGCTCTGTTTTATGGGGAAAAATCTCAGCCGGTAACTGTAGGAAGGATAACGCGATTAGAAAGTCATTTTGCAACCACTGATGTACTTTCAGGTGACGATTATCGATGGAATCTCAAAGCCCTGGGTGAGAGGATGGGGAGCAGGAGAGTCATGTGGTCCCAAAACACCGTCCTAGAAATCACTTGCTTACAAAGGGAACAAGGCACCCCTGAATACCTTGAGAAAAACCTGGTGGAGGCCACCTTGACCAAGTGCTCACACTCAGAATCACCAGTGATAGGTCAAGCCAACATTGTGTGTCGTGCCAAAACCATTTAGCCGCAATCTAATCACAAGGAAACATTCCGACAGCTCTACAGTGAGGACCACTCTGCAAGATAATTGACCTGGGATGCTGTAGACAAAAGAGAGACATGACAATAAATGAAATTAGTGCCCTGGCTGGTGTGGTTCAGTGGATTGAGTGCTGGCCTGAGAACCAAAGGGTCGCTGGTTCGATTCCTAGTCAGGGCACATGCCTGGGTTGAGGGCCAGGTCCCCGGTGGGGGACACGAGAGAGGCAACCACACATGGATGTTTCTCTGCCTCTTGTTCTCCTTCCCTTCCCCTCTCTAAAAATAAATAAATAAAATCTTTTAAAAAATTATTTTGTAAGCCGTTTCCAAAAATCTTTATTTTTTGAAAATATTTTAAATGGTTATATAGTATTCATCATACCCAATCATTCTATTATTCAAAATTTGGGTTTTTAGAAAAATTTTTGCAATACCTTGGTTGCAAAAATTACCTATGGTGTACTCTATTTGGAGTAAGAAAATAAGGGAAATAAGAAAATACACATGTATTTGCTTAGTTGCACAAAAAACATAGGTTTAGAAGCTAATGAGATTGATGCTTACAGGTGATGGGGGGGAATGGCAGGAAAGGATGGGGGTGGGGCGGGGAGAGGCTCTGGGGGTGAAGCTGCTCCAGGTACACTCTGCACAGCCCTGACTTCTGGGACCATACTAGCGGTTCAAAGGAAATTGAACAGATACAGTCAACAAGGATAATGGTGAAATATAAACAGAACTACATTTCAAATGAATAGTATACCGAGGGAGAAAAGAAAAAGTAACTCAAGTAATTTTTAAACACAGTATTCTGACTATATACCTTTAGTCAGAATACTGTCAGAAGACCTAAATACAGAATTGTAAATTGTAAGTCAACCCTGAAGTCTAATTACTAGGTTTGCTTTTCACAGGGGTATAGATTAGCAATTCTGAAATCACTCTCTCTATGTTCTCGTATTAAGCAAATAAGTAAACACACTGTGGGGCTGGCGTTCTCAGTGTAAGAAAAGGGAGTTACACGTACAGAAAAGAAGGAGACTTGAATAATGAGCCCTGTGGTCCTTGAACAGATGGACGTATCAACAGGACTGTGTAACACAGGCTGATAGATAAATAAATAGCTACGAATACTGGGTAAGTGTAACGCACATAAGCCGCAGCTGAGGCAATCTCAGTAGTGTGTATACAGAGCACTGGGAACTCGGTTTCTAAGTTCTGTTCTCCACTAGAAGAGATGGGCTCCTTAAGGGAATGGTTGATTCCGGGGTGGGGCAGGGCAAGTAGAAGATGAACATGGAACATCTCGTTCTGCCAGAAAATGAAGGGCGCGCTCCAAGCATGGTGGAGGCACGTCGGAAGGGCCAGCGGCTAATTTAGAAGGGCGCCCACTGGCCATCAAGTTAAATTGAGTATCAAAATAAATGATTGTAACAAATTATAACCCATTGAATAAAATAGGAATCTGTGAGCCCATACTGATATAAACAAACATATAAATAAAAGGAGGAGAAGGAAAAAATTTTCCTTAGATTACAATGCCAACAATTAATGCAGAACAAATGATAGAATCAGAAAATCTGTATTTGGTGACCATCATAATAATAGCTGGTTCAGTAATAACTGACTCGGTTAGGAATTATCAATGGGAGCTTAAACATGTGTATGCAAATCTGACGAGCAACTGGATAGCTACACAGTTTCCAAGTGTTTCCCAGGAGGCACTTAGCGAGATGCACCAGATACCATTTGAAGCAAGTGGTCGAAGTTAGCATCACCAGTAATGGACGAGTCCGCATCGTGAGGACACATCATTTCGGTGGCAATCCTACCAAACATGTATGACTTCAGTCCAATCATGAGGAGACCTCAGAGAAACTCAAATTCAGGGACATTCTATAAAACAGTTTGTACTCCTCAAAAATATAAAGGGCATGAAAGACAAAAGAAAGACAGAGAAACTGTTCCGGACTTAAAGATGTGACAAGAAAATTAGACAGTAATCCTGAATTGGCTCCTGAACCATAAAAACAACACAAAACAATTTTTCTTTTTTGCTAAAAGGGACATTACTATGAAAATTGACTAAATCTGAATGAGGTCCATAGATTAGATGATAATATTGTCTCCCATCCAAGGACTAACCAGGCCCAACCCTGCTTAGCTTCCGAGATCAGACGAGATCGGGCGTGTTCAGGGTGATATGGCTGTAGACAGATTAGATGATAATATTGTAATAAAGCTGATATCTTGGTTTTGATAATTGTACTAAGGTTATGTAGGGAACTATCCCTGTTTTTAGAAAGTAAACACTGAAGCCCAAAGTAGGGGTCAAGAGGCAGCATGCCTGCAATTAACTCTAAAAACTTATTTTAAATTTCATTTATTTAGTTTTAGAGAAAGGGAGGGAGAAAGAGAGGGAGAGAAACATCAATGTGTGGCTGTCTCTTACATATCCCTAACTGGGGACCTGTCCCACAACCTAGGCATGTGCCCTGACTCGGAATCGAACTGGCAACCCTTTGGTTTGCAGGCTGGTGCTCCACCCACTGAGCCACACCAGCCAGAGCTAAAAAAAAATTTTTCTGTGTCTCCGTGTGTGTGTGTGTGTGTGTGTGTGTGTGTGTGTGTGTGTGTGTGTGAGAGAGAGAGAGAGAGAGAGAGAGAGAGAGGGAGAGAGACAGAGAGAGAAGGATAAAACAAATGTGGTAGAAGTTAACACCTAGGGAATCTTGGTAAAGGGAATATAATTTTTTTTATGAGATTTTATTTATTTTTTAGACAGAGGAGAAGGGAGGGAGAAAGAGAGAAACATCAACATGTGAGAGAAATGCTGATTGTTGCCTCACAACCCCCCCAACTGGGGACCTGGCCTGCAAACCAGGCATGTGCCCGGATTGGGAATTGAACCAGTAACCTTTTGTTTTGCAGGCTGGCGCTCAACCCACTGAGCCACACCAGCCAGGGTAAAAATTCCTTATACTATTCTTGCAAATTTAACTTTTCTATAAGTCTGACAAGTCATTATTTCAAAACACACACACACCTTTGACACCAAAAGTAAAGGAGGACTCAGGAGGGTAGACCATGGGGTGAAAGCAGGTGGGCAGTGGAACTAAGGAATGCACTGGGAACGAGTGGGAGCCGAAAGCTAGGATGGGCAGATGGGGGTGAGGACCAAAGCTGAAGACATTTGAGACTGTTCGGAAACATAATCCTCATGCGGTTTAGCTGACTACCCATGGTTAATTTACCTACACAATGGCATGGAAAGAGCAAATTCTAGTACTTGGTTGAATAACAGTGCCCTGGGTCCCTCCCTGTATATGCTCCCTGGTGCAGACCAGTTATTCACTGTGATGAGTCACATTGAGTCCCTGAGACTTTCTGGTTGGCACCCAAGAACCAGCCACAACTAGTACACGGTCATGTGACCTAGTGGCTTGCTATATGATAGGTAAGTAAATAATCTATAATAAGCTTTCATTTTAAATGTCAATAACACATTCGACCAAATATAAATATTAAGTCTTCACTTAAAGGTTGTCAATAGGTTCTGCAACTTTAAGTGAAATGACGTATGATGAAATGAGTTTCACCATAGGGTAATTGATATAAACAAGAGTTAAGCCCTGGCTGGTGTGTCTCAGTGGATTGAGTGCCGGCCTGTAAACCAAAGGGTCCCTGGTTCGAAATCCTGTCAGGGCACATGCCTGGGGTGTGGGCCAGGTCCCCAGAAGGGGGCACATGAGAGGCAACCACACATTGCTGTTTCTCTCCCTCTCTCTAAAAATAAAAAAAAGAGGATTTTCGGCCAAGATGGAGGCGTAGGTAGATAAACTTTGCCTCCTCGCACAACCAAAAGAAGAAGAACAACAACAAATTTAAAAAAGAAAACCACCAGAACTGCCAGAAAGTAAAAATGTATGGAAGTCCGACAAACAAGGAGTTGAAACATTCACCTCGACTGGTAGCAGGGGCAGAGACAGGCAGCTGGGGCGGAGAGGATGCGAGGCAAGGCGGCAGCTGGAGGATTGGGTGGGCAAGGCGGGAGCTGGTGGTCCCACATTTGCCCAGGCGGATGAACCAGGAGGAACAACTGGGGAGCGAGATAGACTATGCAACCCAGGTTTCCAGCAGGGGAAAAGAAAGCCTCACAGTATCTGGCTGTAAAAACCTGTGGGGGTTGCAGCAGTAGAAGAAACTCCCAACCTCACAGGAGTTTGTTGGAGAAACCCACAGGGTCCTAGAACATAAACAAATCTACCCACTCAGTAATCAGCACCAGAAGGGCCCAATTTGCTTGTGGGTAGCAGGGGAAGTGACTGAAAGCGGGCAGAAAGCTGAGCAAGTGGCATTGTTCCCTCTATGACCCCTCCCCCACATTCAGGGCAACAACACAGAGACGTAGGTTGTCCTGACCTGGCAATACCTAAGGCCCCACCCCTTATAACATAATACACCAAGACAGATGAAAGAACAGATCAAAACTCCAGAAAAATATCTAAGCAATGAGGAGATAGCCAACCTATCAGATGCACAGTTCAAAACACTGGTAATCAGGATGCTCACAGAAATGGTTGAGTATGGACACAAAATAGAGGGAAAAGTGAAGGCTATGCAAAGTGAAATAAAGAAAACTATACAGGAAACCAGCAGTGAAGGGAAGGAAACCAGGACTCAAATCAACAATTTGGAACAGAAGGAAGAAATAAACATTCACTGGAACAGAATGAAGAAACAAGAATTTGAAAAAATGAGGAGAGGCTTAGGAACCTCCAGGACAGCTTTAGACATTCCAACATCCGAATCATAGCGGTGCCAGAAGAAGAGGAAGGGCAAGAAATTGAAAACTTACTTGAAAAAATAATGAAGGAGAACTTCCCCAATCTGGCAAAGGAAATAGACTTCCAGGAAGTCCAGGAAGCTCAGAGAGTCCCAAAGAAGTTGGGCCCAAGGAAGCACACACCAAGGCACATCATAATTACATTATCCAAGATTAAAGAGAAGGAGAGAATCTTAAAAGCAACAAGAGAAAAAGAGACAGTTACTTATACAGGAGTGCCCATAAGACTGTCTGCTGATTTCTCAAAAGAAACCTTGCAGGCAAGAAGGGGCTGGAAAGAAGTATTCAAAGTCATGAAAGGCAGGGACCTACATCCAAGATTGCTCTACCCAGCAAAGCTATCATTTAGAATGGAAGGGAAGATAAAGTGCTTCCCAGATAAGATCAAGTTAAAGGAGTTCATCATCAGCAAGCCATTATTACATGAAATGTTAAAGGGACTTATCTAAGAAAAAGAAGAAGATCAAAACTATGAACAGTAAAATGACAACAAACTCACAACTATCAAAAATTGAATCTAAGGCAAAAACAAAACTAACTAAGCAAACATCTAGAACAGGAACAGAATCACAGAAATGGAGATCACATGGAGAGTTATCAGCGGGGAGAGGGGAGAACAGAGGAAAAGGTACAAGGAATAAGAAGCATAACTGGTAGGTACAAAATAGACGGGGGGAGGTTAAGAATAGTATAGGAAATGGAGAAGCCAACGAATTCACATGCATGACCCATGGACATGAACTAAGGGGGGAAAGCTGGTGGGAGGGGCGGTGCAGGGCAGAGGGGAATAAATGAGAGAAAAAAATGGGACAACTGCAATAGCATAATGAATGAAATATACTTAAGAAAACAAAACAAAAAAAACCAGTTAAATTCCTATGGAATCTGATCATTGTAAAAAAACAACGTTGAATGAAATGATGTTATTTGAGGACCTACTCTATATTAACTTTGGCGCTTATTGAATGTTTGCCATTTGCCAGGGACTATGCTAAATGCTTCCTGTGGATTATCTCATTTAATCCCCCAAATAACTCTGTGGGGGTGGTAGTATTACTATGTCCATTTCACTGATGAGGAAAATTAAGTCTAGAGAAGGTAAAACTCAACTGTTAAACACAAATAGAATTTATACACACAGAATTTATATTACATGCAAATTCTACTTTTCCACTCTGTAACCAGGCAGGAGTTTGTCTGTAAAGGGAACGTACCTGACAAAAGAACTGTTGCTGGGTTCCCGCTCCAGGTGCGTTACTGAAGGTGCTGGTAGATTTGGAAGAAGAAACTGGAAGACGATGAGGCGCACTGACCGCTACTGGAGTCCTGTTTGGCTGGGCCAGCTGGTCTCCTGTGAAGTTCGGTCCCGACGCACTCGACTGAACCGCAGACCCAAGACTAGGATGGGCAGTGCTGGATGAGCTGACGGGGAACCGACTAGGCCCTGACATGCTCGTCACCGAGGGCATGGCGGTGAAGCCCGGTCTTCCTTGGGAGACGCTGCTCTGCCCAGGTGACAGGTGTAATACTGTTGGTGACGCCTGCTGCAAGGGCATCTGCCCACCAACAATCTGAGGAGAGGCATGGTTGACTATCACTGGACTTCCGGAGGCAGCAAACGTCTGCCCAGACACTAACTGGACGGCGGTATTCTGGTTGTTAAGCATCTGTCCGGAATATGGTTGGTTGGTCCTGAGCATGTTGGAAGAGTTTCTGTTCAACATGACATGTTCTGAGGCCACTTGGCCAGAAATGAGCTGAGAAGGTTGAGTCTGAAGAATTTGCCCATTTATGGTCTGGACGTGGTGTACCGAGTTGGAACTGACGGAAAGGCTTGTAGGTACGAGGAACTGACTTTGGGGTGTGTGAGGCTGGCCCATGGGAGAATGAATGACGATACTGCCCGCAGGGCTGCTCACTGCCTGGGAGGTGACCGGTTTTCTCGCGTTCTGTTGGTTGACGATGTTCACAGACATGTGTGGGCCGACTACGGAGCCCTGGGGCGAGCTCGAAGAGGCAAAGGAGATGCCTTGTTGCACGTGGTGCTGCTGCATTCCCAAGTTGTTCACATTGTATGTACTTTGCTGACCCATCTGGATAGGCTTTGGCTGGATATTAATTGGAACTTTATTGGAATTTGGTGCAAGACCCCTTTGTATGATGATGTTATGCACAGGTAAAGATGTTTGAAAATTTGTGCTGTTAAACGGAACGGTAACAGGCTGTGCTACGGGACTGGAACCTGAGTTCCCAAACAAGGAGTTGCCATTAGGAGTCTGTCTATGAACCAGAAGTCCTCCGCTCACATTTGACGGGGCTTGCTGCCCGCTGCCCTTCAGTATGATTTGAGATCCATCTAGGTTATTAATAGTCATCATGGAAGGTTGATTACCAAACGACCCAATTAACTGTATTTGACCGGAACCACTAAGCTGACTACTATTGGATAAATGCTGGCTGGGAACACTGATCCCCACGTGCTGCATAAAGCCATGTTGCACACCTACTGTATTGCTTGCAAACGATGCTCCGACAGGCACGTGGGTCACCCCTATAGGCTGCAGCGTCTGACCTGAGTAATTAGAAACATTAGAAGCCTGAGTAAAGGATGCTGATGAAGAAGGATGAAGCTGAGCTTGTGCAAACTGTTGGCTTGAACCTATACTGGCATCCAAATATGCCTCTTCTGCCAACGTCTGTTCAGTGATATTGGCCTCCTGCAAGGATTTCTGAAGAATGTCGAAAGGTTGGTCCTCACTGAGATCAGGGAGAGGAGAAGACTCAAGTTCATCTTCCAGAAACTGAAGGCTACTTGAAAGCGGCAGTCCATCGCTGGGCCCTTCTCCAAGCTGGTTGCTCACAGCTTTGAGGGATGACTTAGGATCAGCATTCTAAAAATAAAAATGAAAGCAATGTGTGACGTGGCAAATCCAACCTCTGAAAGAGATTCTTATAAAAAACTAATCTCACCTTTGAGGAGGAATAAAGCATGATAGTGTGCTTTTCAAGCACAACTCTCCAAACTGCTCACCTTATTCTGACAGTGTATTGCTTTTTTCTAAACAAAGATTTTATTTATATTCTATTTAGAGAGAGGGTAAGGGAGGGAGAAAGAGAGGGAGAGAAACATCAATGTGTGGTTGCCTTCCGTACACCCCCCACCGGGGACCTGGCCCGCAATCCAGGCATGGGCCCTGACTGGGAATCGAACAGGTGACCCTTTGGTTCACAGGCGGGCACTCAATCCACTGAGCCACACCAGCCAGGGCTGATAGTGTATTTCTTAAGTAATGATGTTGAACATTATTTTTGTAATTATGTACATTCGTTGCCCTGATAAATTATTTTATAGAAAATAGATAAATAACAGTAACTTAGTGATGACTACCTAGAGTTTAGCTTCCTTTTTTGCTATACTGGCATAGAATTTAATTTTCAGGATTGCTTCTAGTCCAAGGCTTAAGAGGGGCTCAGACCAGTATGTGTGTATCTAGGAGACGGCCATCTCTAGTCCTTTGTACTGAAGGAGTCTAGGTGAGTTTTGGGAGTTCAGGGTGTTGTTCTACTAGAGGTTCAGAAGGTATCCCAGAATCAGCCCTGTCTTTCAAGGTTTCTCAGAACTTCCCCCGTTCTACCTCCCTACCACACTTGGCAAGCCCAGGCCAGGAAAAACAAGCTTTTCACATAAAATGAGTAAATGATCATCTGATTTCTTAGAAGTAATTAGTTTATTATAATGCTTTAAAAACTACTTCAGACCTGACTGGTGTAGCTCAGTGGTTTGGGCGCTGTCCTGCAAACCAGAAGGTCACCAGTTTGATTCCCAGTCAGGGCACATGCCTGGGTTGTGGGCCAGGTTGGGGGCATGAGAGAGGCAACCAACTGATGATTCTCTCGCACATCAATGTTTCTTTCTCTCTGTTTCTCCCTTTCCCCTCTCTCTAAAACTAAATAAATTAAAATCTTAAAAAAAAAAAACCCACCTACTTCAGTGTCCTATCCAAAAAGAAGTCTATCGACATTTACTTATCAAGCACCCAGTTACGAGTTAGTTTCTGTCCTTAAGGTGTCCTTAAGGAACAGGCATTCCGACTAGAGTCAACAATACGGGCATACGAAGAGAATGAACATGGTCACTCATAAATAAGCTACACTCCACTGGCCAGCAGTTTTTCCTGGGACATGTCGACGTTATAAAAGAAAAGATACGGACTCTCCCCATCACCTTGGAGCCCGCTGGGAGCAGGACTTCTACAAAGACCAACATGTCTGGAAGGCTGTGGTCTGAGGCCATTTTTGCTGGCTATAAGCAGGGTCTCTGGAACCAGAAGGAGTGCACAGCTCTTCTTAAAATTGTAGGTGTTTGCGCTCCAGATGGAACTGAATTCTATCTAGGCGAGAGATGTGCTTACGTGTAAAAATCGCAGTGACTCCTGGTGGCAAACCAGACAAAACCAGAGCATTCTGGGGAAAGGGAACTTGTGCTCAAGGAAACAGTGGATGGTCTGTGCTGAATTCTGAAGCAACCTTCCTGCTAAGGCTTTTGAACACAGTATCTGTGTAATGCTGTGCCCCTCATGGATTTAAACTCAAAAGTAAATGAATAAAGGTGCGTTTTTTTCTCTTGTTAAAGAAGAAGATATAGAATCAACAGCTATTTAAAATAAGGTGAAGACAGACCCTGGCTGGGTAGCTCAGTTGGTTAGAGCATCATCCCGATATGCCAAGGTTGTAGGTTCGATCCCCAATCAGGACACACACAAGAATCAACTAATGAATGTGTAAAGAAGTGGAACAACAAATAGATGTTTCCCTCTCTCTGTCTGTCTCTGTCTCTCAAATCAAAAAATTTTAATAAATTTTTTAAAAGGCTACCTTGTCTCTAATTATAAATAAATAAATAAATAAATAAATAAATAAATAGCTCTGGCTAGTGTGGCTCAGTGGACTGAGTGCCACCAGCCTGCGAATCAAAGGGTTACGGGATCAACTCCCAGTCAGGGCATGTGCCTGGGTTGTGGGCCAGGTCCCCAGTACAGGGTGCGCAAGAAGCAACCACACATTGATGTTTCTTTCCCTCTTCCTCCCTCCCTCCCCCTCTCTCTAAAAATAAATAAATAAATAAAATACAGTGAAGACGATGTGAATGTACTTAACACTAGAGAACTGTACACTTAAATGATTAAGATGGAAAATTTTATGACAGATGTATTTAACAAAATCAAAACATTTTTTTTAAAAGGTGAAGAAGAAAACAACAGTAGATCGATAAAGAATGAGTGGCCCAAAAACAAAGAATGAGTGGTCCAACGTGCAAAACTAGGTTCTCAGCCCTGGGCTAGTAAGATGTTGGAGGCTAGATGATGGGGAGAACTACGCTGAAAAGCCAAGACTGGTTCTTTCTACCCTCAATCAATCCACAGTTGAAAGGGGACTAATGTGGTCTCCATTAGCTGGACACCGTCTTAGGGCTTGAAGAATCATAGGCTCAAACACAGGAATGTGGATGTAGTCTCTAGGCAGGAATTCCCTATTCTCCAGGTCAGGTGTCTTGTCTAGATGCTCCTGGAACTTAAGAATATGGGCTCCAGAACCCGGTGGCCTGGGTTAGAATCCTCGCTCTGCAACTGCTGGCTTGCAGTTTGGGGGAGTACTAACCTCTCTGTGCTTTGGTTTCCTCATCTATAATGTAAACAACAGAAGCTACTTCCTGGAGTTACTGTGAAGATTAATGAAGTTAATGATGTTAAACCATCAGTGCCACGAATAGACTAAATGCTTAGTAAGTTTCAGTTATTATTTTTTTTCTTGTTTAAGATGAAAATGTTTAGCAAGTAACTACAACTAAGAATAATTTATTTAAAGTTATGTAAACAAGGTGCAAAACATTGTAATACTACTTTCTTAGATTATAACACTT